>NW_027312636.1:0-27431 GCF_040954645.1 Diabrotica undecimpunctata | reverse complement strand
ACGCGCTATCTCAGAGTGCAATTTTTAAAAGTTCTGCTTTTACCATTCCATCTTCGTAAGGCAGATACTTATTCCGCAGCCAGTCGAGAATATCCTGTTTCTTCCACGCAGTCGTTGGAAGTCTTTCTACTAGTCGTGAATAATAAGGTGCATTATCTAATACCATAATTGAATTTGGTGGTATGTGTTCAATCATCTGCTTAAAATACTCTTCGAAAACATTAGCTGTCATCTCCTCGTGATAGTCTTTTGTGCTTTTGGACTGAAATTCCAACAAACCATGCTTAACAAATCCTTTTTCACTGTCAATGTCTACTGCCTTTACCAGAAGGTGTGGAGATACTAGTAGACCAACCTTTCATAAAGGCTTGCCAACATATTATTTCCTCCCGGTCAATCAAAAGTGATTTTCGGTCCGATTTCTCCCACCGGAAATTTAATTCTTTTAAAACTTGCCACAATTTAGTTTGTCCGATATGAGGCAAATCCGGGTCGTCTCTAACTTCTTGTAAAATTTTGTTTAGGTTTGGTATTTCTTTTTTGAAAAAAAAATCAATGAATTTTCTTTCGAATACCATTTTTGACAAATTCATCAATTTCAATAGGCTTTTTCCCACTCTTCAAGTGTTCGTTTGTGTTTGGGATAGTTATACCATGTTTTTTTCTGTCTGATAGGAACCTATATATAGTTGACTCCCCTGACAGTGTTTGTGGCATTCTGAGAAACCAGAGCATCATGAACATTTAGGACAATAGTCTTCTCTCTTGGTGAATAGACAGACTTACTGACTGTACGCAACAGTACCGGTGTAAAACTTGATGATGTTGATGATGAAGCCATCACAAAAAATCCAACAAAACAAGCACGAGCGAAAGGTACGTGTATGTTCGTAGGTATATGGAATAAAAAATCACTCACGCACTGCATATAATTCGCAAAAGAAATATTCGAGATGCTAATTACTACCGTAGACGCGGAAACACCGACGAGCCGTAAATTGCATGCGATCAAAAACGTACTAAACAAAAAAATTGTTTTCGTTCGTAATAACTTCACCCTTTCAAGTTAAGTTTCGAATATAAACTGAACAGACGAGGCACGTGGCCAAAGCCGGCATCTTTTTACCCATTATATTATTAAAAATCTAGGGGATTCCATCCTAATTATCTTGCAACGAATAGTACC
Organism: Diabrotica undecimpunctata; assembly: GCF_040954645.1. Classification (NCBI taxonomy): domain Eukaryota; kingdom Metazoa; phylum Arthropoda; class Insecta; order Coleoptera; family Chrysomelidae; genus Diabrotica; species Diabrotica undecimpunctata. Next base: position 26,245 of record NW_027312636.1, on the reverse strand, counting down.
TTCGGATATGAATTCCAGGTTTTCTAGTAAAGTGATTAAACGCGAAGATTAGTATTGAAATATTCAAAGAGATAAGGTATTATTATTTACAAAATTGTTAATGGTTAAATTCTTATTTTTATTAATATAATATAATAACCAACATTAGCCGTAAAAGTTTTAATTGTTTTTTGCTAAATATATTAGTATTAAAACATTATTAATATTGATAAACATTTTGGAAAGGAAAATAAATGTAAAACGCATTAATTTTAATTAATTAACACCTCAGGAACGCGTATGATGATACAAATTTTACGACCGTTTTATGACTTTGAGGCATATTTTGTTCTCTCAACAATTTGTGAACGGATTATTCCGAATTCGGCTAATATTTTTTAAAATCTCTGTAAGCGGAACAAGAAAAAATCAAATAAAAAGAGACAGTAAATAGTTTTCCCTTCGAAAACTACTTTCTGCTAAATTAGACAAAATCTCTTAGTAATTTAGACTACTATTTTAAAACGCAAAAAGATATAAAATATCAGGAAATGCGTAGCTGCATAATATATGTAATTATTGCAACAATTTGGTCAATACTGTCTTATTATGAAATATATTGTTGATTAATTTTTTACTCTCCCAAATAGTTTATTTCAACCCTACACTACACAATCTTATTTTGTAAGTGTATTTTAAATAAGGTTCAGTTTTTTCACTACAATTTTATTTGCTTCCTCCTCCCTTTCTTTTTCAACCTTTATTCATTCACCTAAATGTAGATCTCTGCCAATTGACTCCGGATTTCTATGTCCTGCGATAACTTCATCCGCTCTTTTTTCGTCACTTCAATTATGTTGCATATCCACATTTTTGAGGTCTACCTATACTTGTTTTCGTCTTTGTTGATCTCTATTCCAGAATTATCCTTGTCGTCCTATTATCATCATAACTGGTTGAGTGGCTGGCCCTTTGCAACTGCATTTTTACGATCTTCTGCACTATGCCAGAAGGTATTTAATAGAATATTTAACAGATTTACATATTTTGTTTATATGTAATTAAGCCAAACATCTTCAATTACATTTCTATAAGCAGATATATTTAAGGAGAATTTTGAACAACTTTGTACACAAACAAAACAAATAACCCACAGTATGTTAAAGATAAATAGATGATATGTTCTCTATTTGGTTCCACGAACCAGAACAATTAAATAAATTTTTGAAGGACATTAACAATAAATAAGTATCAATCAAATTTACCATGAAATAAGAAAACAATAACTTACTTCCTTTTGTAGATAGGGTAATTGAAAAAAGGAGGCAAAGGGTATGCCACCTAAGTCTACAGAAAGCCAACCCACTCCAAATACAATGAAAACATCAAAAAAGGAATTATCAAATCCCTATATGATAGAGCCTGAAGCACCTGCTCTAAAGAAAATACATTTCAGGAAGAAAAAAATCTGTTTACAAAGTTCCCGACTGAAAATGACTACCCATTGTCATTCATAAATAAGGAAGTCCACAAGATTGAACAAAGAAAACAACAAGACTCACAATTTTATTTCTACCTCTCGTCACACACGTCGCTATATAACAAAAAAAAATAATTTTGACCACATTAAAAACGCACAACTGTCAAAGTTATTATAATTTTTTAGATCTCTTCTGAAAAATATTGAATTTTGGCGGTTTTTTAGTAGATACTGTGTTGTAATCAATTTCCTCTGGTAATTATCGCAAATTAAAATTATTATCTTTGAAAAACTTGATTTGCAAAAAGTATATATTTGTCAAATTAGCATTCGAAGCGGATTGATCGTTCTCAGTGTGAGATCGGTTTCAGTGTGTTCAAAGTATTAAAATTTTACAATGAAAATAAATACAATTGGTAAAGGCCATCCACCCGATCGAGGAAAGAACATTAATATTTTTAGTTCTATGGATTTGGATAATGAAGAAAACAAAACACAGCTAAGTGAAAATATAAGTCCAAGTTTCATGGCTTCACAGGTATTAAAACCACAAACAAACTTTTTTCCAACTTTTCAGGTAAGCGATACTAATAGTACTAATGTAAATCAGTCGTTAATTACACATAACAAAAATAAATATACACAAGGAGATCAAGGACCATATTTTGTTTATTTACAAAATAAAGATGGAAATATTGCTAAGTTACACAAAATTGCAACAGCACGTTTAATACTAAATGCAGAACCTACAATAAAAGATAATATAGTTAATATTAGCGTCATTGGTAGAAATAAAGTTAGAATTGAATGTAACTCCTATAAAAGTGCAAATATCTTAATAGAAAGTAAAAACCTATTAGACAAAAATTATGACTTATACATTCCAAACTTTTTAGTTCAAAAAAGTGGTGCAATTAAAGGAGTCGATAAAGGTATTTCAGAAAACGAATTAAAAGACATTATTGTTTGTAGATACGGTAATTTTAAGGTATTAAATGTAAAAAGAATGAAAAGAAAATCAAACGACGAGTTGATAGAGACGGGTACTATAGTGGTGTCTTTCAGAGGACAAATGATACCAAAACAAGTTTTCATTGAGAGAATGATATACCAGATAGAACCTTATATACCTAGAGTAATACAGTGCCTCAACTGTATAAGATATGGTCATGTTACGATACAATGTAGAGGAAAAAAAAGATGCGGAAAATGTGGACAAGAACATGAATCTGAAGCATGCGACTTAACAGAGCCTACCTGTATATTTTGTTTTGGAAAACACTCAGCATTAGACCGAGCAAAATGTCCTGAATTTGAGAAACAAAAGGGTATTAAATATCTTATGGTAAACGAAAATATGGCATTTGAAGAAGCAAAATTAAAATACAATAATAGCTACACAAAATAAGTCTGTTTATCCATATTCGGAAGAACATGAAAATATCTTGACAAATCCTAGGACCTTTGAGTACCCGCCTCTACCAATTCCTATGAACATTCCAATGTATCACAAACAAATAACACAAAATTCTCAGATAAACAAAAATCTTAGTGAAAATATATTAACAATATTTAAAAATATTCTAGGTAAAAATTTTTTGCCTACAGAAAATAAACAAATTTTGGAAGAATTTAAAGACAGTTTAGAAAAAATTTTAAATGCATCTAACAAGTAAAAAAATCTTACAATGGAACTCACGATCGATAATACACAATAAGGGACATTTTGAAAAATATATATTTGAAAATAAATTTTTAGCTATATTACTGAGTGAAACTTGGTTGAAACCAAATACAAACATAGACTTTTCTGGATATAATATGTTTCGCGAAGATGGACCAGGCGGTTATGGAGGAGTAGCAATATTAATAAAAAAAAGATTAATTTTTGGAATAACTTAAATTTTTATAAAACAAATAATGTAATAAGTATTGCAGTACAAGTCAATTTAAAAAATAATATTCTAAATTTATACTCGGTATATGCAAAGCCTAAACTATGTGTATCAAAAAATGAGTGGGTTAGGTTCTTTAATAGTTGTAACAAACCATTTTTAGTGGGAGGAGACTTCAATTGTCATAATAAAATATGGGGATGTGATAAAACTGATTGCGAAGGAATAAATCTTTTTAAAGCCATGGAAGAATGTGGACTTAATTTCTTAAATGATGGTTCTGAAACATTAATTCGGAATTCCGTGAATAAAAGTAAATCTGCTATAGATCTAACAATTTGCTCAAGAGATGTCTATTGTACGTGCTATTGGAACACCGAAAATATAAGCCTGGGTTCAGATCACTATCCAGTAGTTATTGAGTTTATACATGATAGTAACGTAAATACCTATAATGATAATAATGATATAATTAGAAATAGAATTAAATGGGATATTAAAAAAGCGGATTGGGCAGTTTTCTCTGATCTCTTAAACAATGAAAAAAAAGATAATATAGAAGAAAATATAGAACAAGAATATCAAATATTTTACGATTCTATAAATGAAGCTAGTAAAATTAGCATCCCAGAGAAGAGAAAAATGACCAATCCAAAATTTAATAAACTATGGTGGAACAATGAATGTAGGGAGGCTATTAAACACCAAAAAGAGGCTTTTATACAATTTAAAAGAAAATCTAATCACGAAAATTATTTAAAATATCAGCAAGCGGAAGCTAATAGAAAAAGAATTATTTCAAATAGTAAAAGAGCCTCATGGAAAAATTTATGTAATAGTTTAAATAAAAATACACCTATTAGTAAAATATGGAGTGAGATTAGAAAATTAAAAAATGCCTATAAGCCACCTAATAATCCAATAGTAAAAAATGATTGGACCGAACTATTCTTTAACAAAATTGCGAGACCTTGGGTCATCGAGAAGGAAATTACATATACAACGAACAATGCAACGAATGCAATCACCGAAGACAGTACATTTCTAACAGAAATATTTAATTTGGAAGAACTCAAAAATTGTTTAAAAAATAACGACAACTCAGCTCCAGGAAAGGACAGTATTCACTATAGTATGCTATATAATTTACCTATTCAAAAAAAATACAATTTCTAAATATAATAAATCATATATGGATAAGCATGGAATTTCCAAACTCTTGGAAAGAATATATTATAGTCCCAATTCTCAAACAACATAAACCCGCAGATTGTCCAGATTCATACAGAGGCATTTCGCTATCGTTATGTATCTTAAAAACGTTAGAAAGAATGATTAAACAAAGATTAGAATTTTGGATGGAGAAAAATTCCCTACTCTCTACAACGCAATTTGGATTCAGGAAATCATGCTCAACAATGGAAAACTTATCACACTTGATACTGGATGTCTATAACTCATTTTCTAAGAATAAATCAGTCGTGGCTACATTTGTAGACGTAGAAAATGCCTATGATAATGTTAATTTATTAATACTATATCAACAAATGAAGAAAATAGGAATCCCAGATATACTGTGCTGGAAAATTTATAAACTGTACAGTAATAGAGTTTTGTATATTCAAATTGAGAACAAACTAGTGGGCCCCAGGATAACAAACACTGGGATACCCCAAGGAAGTATCCTAAGCCCAATATTATATGCTATTTATACTTCGGATATTGGTAAAAGCATAGTAAATAGTAACCAAGGTAAAGTACTACAGTTTGCAGATGACATATGTATTTACGTAGACCAAGAGGAGGTAGAAAATGGTTGCAACATGATAAATGAAGTATACAATTATTTACTTGATGACTTGGATCAGTTAAATTTAAAGATATCTGTAAAGAAAACACAAGTTTGCACATTTTCCAGAAAACAAAAACTTCCAAAGTTAGTAAAAATGGAAAACTTACAGTTTAAAGTTCAACCTAAAGTTAAGTATTTGGGGATGATACTAGATAGAAAAATGAGCTGGAAAGATCATATTGAATATGTTGTGACAAGAGCCGAAAAAGGTTATAATGCACTACGAGCAGTAAGTCACATAACTTGGGGAGCAGATGCTAATATTTCATTAATAATGTACAGATCATATATAAGATCAATTTTAGACTACGGATGCATATTTTACAACCAAGCAGCCAAAACTCACCTAAAAAAAGTAGAAGTGTTATCAAATAAATGCCTTCGATTATGTATCGGAGCTTTAATAAGCACTCCGGCATCTAATTTAAGTATAGAGTGCAAAGAACCACCACTACATTTAAGAAGAAAAAGTCTATGTGAAAAGTTTATAATTAAAACCATTGCTAAAGAGAGTTTAATAGTGGATAAGTGTCAAAAACTTTTTATACATGATCTAACGAGTGAATACTGGCAGAAAAAATCTACTTTACTACTTGTTGAAACCTACAACAACTTGCGCCAAAGGTTGCTGCTGCTATATGGGACCCTAAAATACAACACAGAGAAGGAATAGGTCTAGATGCAGATACCACGGTATTTACATCTACAGAGAAGGAATAGGTCTAGATGCAGATACCACGGTATTTACAGGAGAACTAATAGCAATATTAAGAGCAATGCAGTACATACCAACGATCACCAATAATGATAGATTCGTGATACTTTCAGATAGCAAAAGTGCTCTAACTAAATTGGAGAAGTGGACAGAACATTACAATCATATCATTATAGAAATAATAAAAAACTTTATTGGACTTAAATCTAAAGGTAAAGAAATATCATTCTGTTGGATAAAAGCCCATTGCAATTTGAAAAATAATGAAATTGTAGACAAACTAGCAAAGAGTGCTACAGAATTAGATACTAACTATGAATATAAGTTAACACTAAATGACGCCTATGCTTATATTAATATTAATAAAATCAACAACTGGAAAGAATGGTATATTAATTCCAAAAAGGGACTGTATTATAAAACTATTCAAACAGAGATCCCATCTAAAAGCTGGTTTAGTGACTATCAAGGCAACAAGGTCTTAATATCATATATATGTAGACTTAGGTTTGGCCACTCCTTAGTTCCACAACATAAACATAAAATAGGACTGTTAGACACAAACTGTTGTGAATGTGGAGAATTATTATCCGCAGAACATATGATATTAGATTGTAAATTAAAAAAAAAAAGAAATAGATTATTTTATAGATCAAATTTATATTACACAATATATAATAAAACCTTTTAATCTACAAGCTTTGATTGCTACTAAAGATAAAAGTATCTATGAGATCCTAATTAAACACATTATTAATATAAAACTAAAATTGTGAAAATTAAAATATGAAAAGAAAAAAAAAAATAGGTACATTAAAAAAATAAAGAAAAAAAAAAGAATAAATAAAAAAAAATTAAAGAAGAAATAAAAAAAAAATTAAAAAAACACACAAAGAGGGCCTAAACCTCCGAGGTGTTGAACCGGGTTTATGCCCTAGCGCTGTGTAAAAAAAATAAAAATATATATATATATATATATATATATATATATATATATATATATATATATATATCTAATTTAATAGTTATTAGTAGTATTAGTATTTAGTATAGCATAAAAACAAACAAAGACGCTCACCAAAATATATATGTAAGTACCTGTATAATATATGTGTGAATTAATATTGTAAATCATTATTATCAAATAGGTTATAAATATAATGAGTATAAGAGATATAATTATAAGAGTAATTTTAGTTCGGCTAATGGATTAAGTCCACAGTCAAATGAAACCAACACACACACACACATTAAAAACGAGACAATCAGCATCAAAAATCTTTTTGTATAAAACAGATTATACTATAGTTGCTTATTTCTCTAGGATAAGCTGTAACATACAATTAACTAATTCCACTTATAAGTTACATATTATCCCTTCTCTTTAATAGCATGAGAGAATTTTGCGAACGAACTATTTGATCTCTGTGCGAGTCAAATCTACAAATAATGCATGTATGTTAAATATGCCCTTTAGCCCTGTTCCGCCAATAATTAATTTTCTTTGTCAGGCTACACTGCGCTTCACGTCATTATTTGCATAGAGTCATTAGCTATTCGCCACCATATATTATCTCCATTGTGGTCTGAGTTTCTAGAAATAGGATCTCCTTTGATATGCATAAATGTTTTAAAAATCGTCGTGCTAGGCAAATGCTTGGTGGTATATGTTCATAAGTATTGGTTTATTTTAGTGTAACCTAGAAAAAAATGTATATATTTGTACAATTGTCTCCATTAGTATTAGTAAATAAAAGTATAATCTGTTAAATAAATTAAAATAGTATACTAAACAAGCCTTATCTGTCAGCCAAAAATAAACCTTAAAAACTTTCTAACAGAAATTGGTGTGCTGCTACAATTTCCCTGTTATATTTATATCAGGCACTCATCCGTAGTAAATTACATTACGCCGCAATATTCCACTCAACTGCTAGTAAAAAAGTTGTTGGTTGTAGTAATTGTGCAAATATTCCAGGTGTTTTCTTATTTAGTTACGTAAACTTTTTTCAATTAAATTGGCTGCAACTTTACAGAGAAGTAGATTTGGTCATGCTGATCAAAAGTATCAGTACTTCAAGACTCAGAAATCAATTGTTTCTGATTTATAGAGCTTCAAAATATCGGTTTTAAATTCAAGTTTCAAAATAATTAATTTGAAAACGTATGTATTAACATTAAGCCTCCGTTAGTGGCATGGATCACATAAGTCTCCCACTCCATTATTTCTACTCACAGATTTAAATAGGTAGGTGTCGCACCATGGTACAATGAATACACAAGGTATGATACATAATGTTCCAAAATCGGTTCGCTTTCGCGCATGACGTAGTCAAGATCGCTTATTCCCGCAACATTTGAATGTAGTTGTATAGGAAAGACTTTTAATTTTAAGTTTTTTTATATAATTTGGCTAATTTAATTATAGTAATTATAAAGAGATGATAAAATTATGTTATTATAATATTTATCCTTTATAAAACATGGATATCCTTTATAAGACAAGTTTTAATTATCTTTTATTACACGTAGGTACAGGTTAATTAACTTATACTCCAGATTTCGATATTTCAGATGTTTAAAAAGATACAGAAAAGTGGTAATGGAGGTACACAAAATTTGTACGTATATATACCTACTGAACTAAACACAAAATCAAAATAAATAATGACAAAGTCAACTTTATTTATATCGAATGAGCTAGCTGGCCATCGAATATGAGTGTAGTGAGGGCACACAATATTGCACAACATTTAAAATAACATTTTTGTAATATTCACACATAAAATTATCTTGGTATTGTTTATAATAATGATAACATTGTATATTTTAATAATGATAACATGATTTAACAAAGAAAAATATGTTATTTTGGAAGATCCTAAATTGATTTCCTCCGAAACAGTTCTTATTGCAAATTGCATAGCAGGCTGAGGCTAATTTCTTACTTAACAAATCGATATGAAAAAATCATTTAAGGTTTCATGACTAATAATTAATAAAAATAAAGATTTAGACTTACGTCGTTGACCTAGAAGTAGTAAGAAGCTGCTCAACATACTTTTTGGACTCTCTGTGTTCGCCTCCTTGTACACGTTTCTTTTGGTTGGTTAAAAGGGTAGCCGATGTTGATTTAGGCAAATAAAGACTAGGTACTGCCTCAGGTTTGAGTTTTAGACCCTTTTTAGAAACGTAATTTAAAAGTTCCTGTTGTAGATTTCTTTGGTAATCTTCAATTTTAAAATGTGTATAACAAATTCTTGCAGTATTACAATTAAAATTATCCTAACTACAACAAGATATAATCCACAGTTTTCTGGTCACGCTATCTTTAGGAAATATATGAAACCTAAAGATTTTATCTTTATTGTCACTATTGCAACAAACAATTGCACAGCGTACTTTGAAAAAGGTACAAAACCAGATATACAATGGCAAATAAAAACTTTCAGTTTTACAAAAAAATACTATACAGTATAAATAAATAGTAACTAAACACCATTTGTATAAAGACACATATATAAGCATATATCTAAATTATTTTTCTATTATAAAATAGATGACTCAGTCAGTATTGAGATACTTTAAAATATATTTATTATCTCATAACTTGCAATTTGCAATAGTCACCATTGATAACCGATATTATTGTTGAACTTTTGTTTTTATACAAGCTTTCTGTCTTGCCGGTGTAAAGTCGTCTGAAGTCGATATTTATTGTGTTTTGCGTTTGAACTAATTCGTGTCTTATTTTCATATTATTATATTGTTTGATAAGTAAATTTTGCATATAATAATCGGTAGGTTATAGTAATGTGTATATTTTTTATTTTACTAAATTTCATTATAACTCATCTAAAATACCATATTGAATTGTAAAACAGATTTTCTCTATTGTACTCTATTTTGTTTTTATTTCAGTAAAACTGCTTGGAAGTGAGTGACAGTGAATCAGAATAAGCAAATCTACTACTATTTACCTATTCACAGTATTTCCTCTGCAGAAAATTTTTAAATTTCAAGGGATTTGCATACAAAAAGAGTACTTATATTATTAGTATATGTATGAAAACAAAAATAAATATTTTGCCTGAATCTCTAAGAGAAGTAAAGGTTTTACGCTACTGAAAATATATTTTTTATTCAATTATAACCAAAACAAAACATTAAAAAAAAAAATAGATCACTTTTTAACCATAATTTCAAAATTAATGTGTACGTTAAGCTGTAATAATGGGTTCGAGGTGGTTCAGGCGATCTTAACTACGTCACACTCCTGGGCCAGCTATCAAATGTCATGCGCAATATCATACCTTGTGTATTCATTGTACCATGGTGTCGCACTACCTAGACTTCAGTACCTACCAAGCAGTGTGTGTGAGTGAATGTATAACGTGGTTGTGCACAGTAATACGCCCTTAGTTGACAAGCATTTTCATAAGAGTTTTAGTGTCTGATTGACGACTGTCACCCACGCCACTAACCGTGCTCTTAAGTTTGTCAAAGTAAGTTTTCAATTTTGGTCTACTAACAATACTAATTTTTTAGCACATATTGATAGTACTTACGAATCCTAATTCGTAATGATATTAAATCGTGATTTTTACCAGATCTTACTTTTTTTTAAACAAAATGGGAAATTCGAAGAAGCGTAAAATGAAAGAAGCAACGATCCTGACGTTTGGTTGAAATGGTTCAAGGGTTTTGGAGAAGAAGACCACGTGCCTGAAAGTGAACACAATACGGCTTCCGAACAAGAAGCAGATGAAACTAACAGAAGAGATACTAGTGGAAGTGAAAGTGAAGAAATTTATAATCGAGCGGAAGAGTATTGCACGGAAAAAAATGAAAGAAAACGGAGGAAAAGGGGCCCTGTAAAAAACGTACAAACTCTTGCACATCACATTATAAAATGCCATTTGCCAAGACCAAAATGTATTGCTCGGAAAAACTTACACAGTTTCTGGGATAATTTAAATGGAAATGGTCTGGATATATCTTGCTACTAATCTATGAATGCAGATTTTGCTTCTTGATACGAGGCTTACAGTTTGACAGTGTTATTAATAGAGATAAGCGAAAATGCACTGATAAATTGGCACCAATAAGAGATGTGCTGGAATCATTTTTGAACAATTTTCAAGCTTACTTTTCACCAAGTGAATACCTCACAGTCGACGAACAACTTCTAGCATTTAGAGGTAGATGCAGCTTTAAGCAGTTTATACCAAGTAAGCTGGATAAATATGGCCTGAAAGTATTTGCTTTAACTGACACTAGACAGCTTATATGCTCAATTTGGAAGCCTATGTTGGTAAGCAGCCAGAAGGTCCTTACCAAGTAAGCAACTCGGAAAAAGAAGTAGTGTTGCGTTTAGTTAAATCAGTATCTGGATCTAACGGAAATATCACAGGCGATAACTCGTTCACTAGTATTCCTTTAGCGAAATGGCTTTTTGCAAAAAAAAAAACTAACTGACGTAGGAACGACGAGAAAAAATAAACGGGAAATACCAAAGGAATTTCTTCCAATGCGAAATAAAGTAGAACCTTCCTCCGTATTCGGCTTTAACGAATGCTGCGCTTTGGTGTAATATTATTCGAAAAAGAACAAGGCTGTAATAGTTTTATCCACATTCTATCCCACCGTTGATAAAGATGAGTCCACTGGAGATAAAAATAAACGTAAGATCGTGATATTTTGTAATATGACCAAAGTTGGCGTCGACCTGGTTGACCAGCTTTGTCAACACAATATTATTGCGCGCAACACTAGACGTTGGCCGATGGTACTGTTCAACCATCTGGTAAACATTTTAGCAATAAATACTCTTTGAATTTACAAATATCACCATTAAATGAACGAAAAAATATCAGGTGTTCAGTTCTTGTAAAACCTATGTTAAGAGTTGATCAAACCTCAAATAGAACAAAAGTCTCAAAATCCAAACATTTCAAGGCAGCTACGACAACGTGCAAAACTGCTGCTTGGTATTGACAAAGATGAGCAGCAAACCGAAGCTAGAACCGGATCCCGAAAATAAAGTTTGGTTGTAATAATTTTTTGGTTTTATCTTGATAAATACATTGTACTGATTATATATTCCATAAAAAATAAACTAAAAGTCCAAAAAAATGGCAAATAAAAAATGGGTGACATCTGTCCCCCACACTATTAAATATGTCATTCTTAGTCACGCCACTAACGGAGAGTTAAGACATGTCATTCCGATACCATATTGGTGTTTATTGAGATTCAGATGCCGTATAATACGGGTTAAGATGTTTTACTTTTTTGCATAAAACAGCGCCTGATATGAAATAATAAACAAAGATATTTTAACAAAAATATATGAAGAATTCAAAACTGATTTTTAATTTGGCAAATCTCAGTGGCGTACCAATGATAGATATAGAATTACTAATTCTACAATAAAAAATGCTCCATAACCAAATCTTAAAACTTACCAAATGTAATTGGCATATCTTAATTAGTTTCAATGCAATAAATAAATCGCTAGTCTGTAAAAAAAATGTCAACACCCGTATCTCCCCAGGTTAAAACTGATGAAGAAACAAAGTTTTTTTCACAAAAAAAAGGGTCTGGCACCTGGAGAGTACTGAACAAAAGTGAATACTTAAAAAATTGTATGAGTTAGAGACTACAGAAAACATCACATTTTTAGTCAATAAAACCATCATTGCAGATTTCTTTCATGTGGTTTTTACATGCAAACGCTCCGCACTTCACACAAGACTTTCTAGAACTTACTTACTTAGTCCTAAGCCTTTCTACCGTTAGGTGTAAGGCTGGTGGGGTTAAGATTTGCACTGTTGTCTCCATGCTATCCGGTCTTGTGTTAGATTTCGTGCACTTTCCCATGTCAATCCTTTCTTCTCAACTTCTTTTCTGATTTCGTCTACCCACCTAACTCTTGGTCTTCCTCGTTTGTTTTTCCCTTGCATTCTCGTTTCAAACACTCGTTTTGTTAATCTTTCATTCGACATTCTACACACGTGTCCGAACCATCTTAGTTGCCCCTCTACTATTTTTTCGTTTATTGGTTCTAGTTTTAGGTTTTGTCTGATTGTTTCGTTTCGTATTTTGTCTGTCCTCTTTCTGTTTGCTATTTTCCTCAGGAACCTACTCTGAGATAGCGCGTCTCGAGATTTTTGTCTCCCAGTCAATGTCCATGACTCGCTATTATACATGATTGTAGGTCTAACTACTGATTTAACGACTGCCGTTTTTACCTTCTCCGGTATTTCTTTTTTTCCCAAAAATGTTGTTTTCATAGTGTTAAATAAGCTTCCTGTTCGTCCCATTCTCTCATTTATTTCCATGTCTTGTTTACCGTTTGATTCAATTATTGCTCCTAGGTATTTAAAATGTTCCACTTGTTCTAGTTGTTTTCCGTTTAATTGTATTGCGTGTGTCTTTCTCTTATTTGAAATTATCATTGTTTTTGTTTTCTCTGTATTTATTTTCATATTTATGTTTGACAGTTCTTCTTCTAGGATTTCAAGGTTGTTCTGAAGGTCTTCTCTGTTTTCTGCTATCAAAACCATGTCGTCTGCGAATAGAAGCTCTGATAGTTGAGTCTGTTTCATTTGCCAGTATCCTAATATTAGTTTTCTCATTCTTCTCTTGGCTTTCTTTATTGCTGTATCCAGTACCACTGAGAACAGCAGTGGGCTCAACACGCATCCCTGTTTGAGGCCTTGACTTGTAGTAAATTCTTCGGATTCCTCGTTGTTGGTTCTCACCGTATTTGTATTATTATTGTACATATCCTTTATTACATCAATTGTTATCCTGTCAACTCCTCTTTCCTTTAATGTCCTCCATACGTCCTTTCTTTGTATTCTGTCAAACGCCTTTTCCAGATCAATAAAGCATATATGTATTTCTCTATTTTTATTGATTACTTTCTCACTTATTTGTCTTATTGTGAATATGTGGTCTTGCGTGCTTCTGTCCTTCCTGAATCCACATTGTGTATCTTCCATAGTTGGTTCTATTTGGGTTTTTATTCTTGTTTCTATTATTCTTGCGAATACCTTCCCAGGAATACTTGATATAGTAATACCTCGGTAATTATTACAGTTTCTCTTGTCGCCCTTTTTGTGTATTGGTAGTATAATGTCTTTCTTCCAGTCTTGTGGTATTTCTGCTCTTTTTATGATATCATTCATTAGTTCTTTCATGCTGTCCACTCCCTCTATTCCCATGAATTTTATCATTTCCGGGGTGATATCATCCTTGCCTGGTGCTTTGCCTAATTTAACTCTTTCAATTGCCTTTTCTAGTTCCTCTGTTGTTATGGGTTCTACTTTTTGTTCTTCATTAATTTCTTGTATCTCCACTATGTTGTCTACGTCTGCATGAGTTAGCTCTTTGAAATGTTCTCTCCATCTTTCCATTATTTGGTTTTCTTCTGTTATTACCTTTCCATTCTTGTCTTTTATATTCGGCATCATGTGTTCTTTCTTTTGTCTGAGCTGTTTTAATGCGCCATAGAAGAGTTTTTGGTTTTCTCTATAATTATTTGTCATTTTTAGTCCAAACTTTTCCCATGACCTTTCTTTTTCTGCTTTTACAGCTATTTTAACCTCTTTTCTTTTTTCTTTATATGCCTCATAATCTTCAGGGCGCTTTGTACTTAGATATCTCTTCCATTTTTCTTTTTTGTTCTTTACTTTCCTTCGTATTTCGTCCGTCCACCATTCAGTTCTCCTCATGCTATTATTTGCTATTTTTGTCTTCCCGCAAGTTTCCTCAGCAGCTATGATTAAGCTGGTCTTGAGATTTTCCCACTTTTCCTCTATACTAGCAGTTTTTGCCCTACCTTTCAAAATATTGTCTAATTTTTCTTGGAATATCTGCTTATATCTTTCTTCTTTTAATTTGTAGCTTTTTACTTTTTCATTTACTACCTTTCTCCTCTTTTCTTCATTTTCTTTTGCTGTTCTCATTCTCATTATTACTAGATGATGATCACTGCCAATCTCTGAGCCTCTTTTGACTTTCGTGTCTTGTACTCTTTTCCATTTGTTGCTACTTACCAAAAAGTAATCTATGATTGATTTTTCATTTCTACTTTCTTGTACTCTCGTGTATTTGTGTACTTTTTTATGTTTAAATTTTGTATTTGTTATAACAAGTTTATTCTCCATACATATTTCTATTATTCTTTCGCCATTTTTGTTTAGTATTTCTTCTCCTTCTTTTCCCATGCATTCCTCAATTCCATTGTTATTATTTCCGACTCTACCGTTTAGATCTCCCATTACAATTATATTTTCTTCCCCATTGTCAATTTGCATTTGGAGCTCCTCGAAAAATTTATCCTTCTCTTCCTTTTTTGCATCTTCATTTACTCCGTAGGCTGTTATTATTGTCCATATTTCCTCGTCTATCAGTTTCATTTTCAGCGATAATATTCTCTGGTTAACATATGTTTCTTCTATAACGTATTGTAGACTATTCTAGACTTTCTAGACTTTCTAGAAGATTTGTTGAAATTTCGAGGACAACCATGGCAACGCTCGACATAATTCTGTGGTCGCACAGGGGGTTAAGGGGGAATATTTTCTATGCCCAGCAGAGATTGAGCTCGCTTCTTTATTTCTCTTGGCAAAGGAATTGTTGATCTAACTTCAATTTGTGGTCGGATTAATTCCCAAGTACACTTTTTATGAAAGTCACTGCGTTTTATTTTCTGTTTGGGATGATTAGCCTTATACACGCAGAGGGCGTTTATGTCAGAAATATTCAATAAATTGTAAAAACAACCATTGGCCAACGGCGTGTATTTCTTGCGACGTTATAATTCTGACACAATTGATCTACCATATCTACGCCGATTTTGGTGTTGTTATAATCAGTGATCATTACTGGCTTTCTATCATCTTCAGTATCTTCATCTATATCATCATCATTATGCATGGAGGATATCAATACCAACGACTTACTTTTTTTGGGACATATACACCATAGTACAATTAGCTTGGAAACCAAAAAGAGGCGACTTAACTTCTCAATTTTTCTGGGGCAGAAACTCTTGAGGAACCTCTAGTCTCTGTTTTCTTACAGTATCCAAATATGTTTATTTGGTTCGTACCATTCGTAAACGTACCATTGTACGTTTTTTTTTTCAGTAAACTGTTGACCAATGATAAACTGCTAAACCAGTTGTCTGCAGTAATATTACGACTGGTACCTGCGATGGGCTCTATCAACCGAGGAGTTATTTCGTTACTGGTATTTACAAATGTGTATGGACCTTCTGGCTAAGTTCCCACGTAAGTTTTCAATTTGAATGTGTAAAACGTTTTTGCGTCTACCAAAGCAAATGTTTTAATGCCATATTTGGCTGATTTCGTTGAGATGTACTGCTTAAACGCACAACTTCTCCTAAATGCTAATAGTTGTTCATCTACTGTAAGATACTCACTAAGAATAAAGTTATTTTGGTAATTCACCAAAAATATTTCCAGAAGTTCTCTAATGGATGCAAGTTTATCAATTTCTCTTCGACTCAACTTCGGATTCTTGTGAATTATCCCATATTTTATTTAAATTTTTTCTGGAGGTTCTAAGAATACCAATCAAGAACAATATCCTAATACATGCACGAATCTTAGTTTCATTAGTTTGCCTACAATCTTGATTTTTGGTAATTGCTCGTATCTTTTCAATAAAAATATTTGTCGAGACAGTTATTACTCTAATAACTGTTACATCCAAAAATAACTTCAGTCAATCAATTTCAGTTTCAACAGTGCGTGGGTTTCCTTTTGTACCAGGCTGTTTTTGAGTTTGATGAGATTCTGAAAACGGATACGAATTTGTAAATTGGATCTATTCTTTTTCTATTTAGTCACCCTGTCTTTTCCTATGTAAAAATTTGAAGGAAGTGCTTTATCAGTGTCATCTGACGTTCCTTCATCTTGGGCGAATTCTTCTTGCTCAGATGTTTCTAATTCAGAGTCTGTTTCGTGATCACTTCTTTCAGCAAAATTCACATTCAAATCAAGATCATCTTCGGACTCATCATCACAGTCTTCTTCCTCCCCACTTGATATCTCCTTAAACCATCGAAACCAAACTTCCGAGTCGTTGCTTCGTTCCACTCGTCTTCTTTTATTCTCAGACATAGTATTATCTTAAATATATCACAGTAACTACAAATGTACCTCATGGTAATAAATAAAAGTTACCTTGAATTTTGAAAACAATTTGATGTTGTAACGTCAGTGGATACGTCGTGGTCTACAACCGTAGACCAATACTGTTCTATGCAACTGAGGTGCCGAGCACAAATAAAACCATAAATTATAAGATGCCCGTTTGCAACAGCAACTGAGATGCACGCGCATGTAGGAGAAAATGACAGAGATATACAAGTGTTTGAAAATAAGTGTTCTACGATTGTAGACCACGTGCCTAACGGAGGGTTAAAAATTTTCTTTATTGATTTAAGTAATTTTTAAAATTGGTTAAATATAATGTAGAATTTATTCAATCATATATATATTTTTAATTTTGTACAATTTTATTTAATTTTTATAATTTTTTAAAATTTTTATATTTGTATTTACTTTTATTTAATGGTATTTAATTTTATTTAATTCATTTAATATTTTATTTAAAGCTGAAGAAAAAAAGGTTGATTAACGTTTGAAAATCTAGTTGTAACAAAAAATTTTAAAGTAAATAAGTTAGGAAAAATTATTAATTAATATAAGATTATTAGTAATTATTGTTTTATTTATTTACATTGAATAATAATTTGTCTTTTGGTACAGTCCACTTTTGCACTAATTATGTAATATTTTGATTTAAAATGAATTCAGGAATTTTTTGTGATTAGGCAAAAATGTCAACTTAGAACTCCGACGTAGATAATGACGTGCATCGGGATTTATAGTGTACCAACTGTATATTTTTATAATATTCGCTTACATAGAGAATCTCAGTGGACCTAATTTTTTACACCTCTCGTATCACTTCCCAGCGGAGAATCTTCATCCAACTCGAACCCTTAACTTTACAAGAGCTCCAGAGAGCGAAAGATTGATGATCATCTGAAGTGACTGTCCCGAGAGATGGTACAGCCATCGCGGCTGACGTCGCGCTCTCAACGTCTAAAGACACTTTAACAGCAGTTCTGTTGTTTAGTTTGTAGTTCGCGAGTAGTTTCTTTTGTAATATCGTCTATTCTGCTATAAGAAACTTCGGTTGTATCGTATAGCTAAAAAAAAGCGGGGAAGCAGATGGCTGCGAAGACAGCTAAGAAAAAGTTTCATTCAACAAGCTGTTAAGGCCCAAACTTTTATTGAGGATTTCTAAGACGAACACAGAAATATCTTTGTGGAATACCTTTAAGCGATAGCCGGCTTTTATGCTTTTGGATTAATCTTTGGGGAAACTTTCGGAGATGGTTTTTCCGCGCGATATTAAACTTTGTAGATGAGAAAGAAATTGAAAATCAACACAGGGTCGTTCCTGACTTGGGATTTCTGAAATGTACATGATAAATATTTGTAAAAGTTATTATATTTAACTTATTATATTTAATATAACATTAATATTTCATTATATTTTATAAACTGATCTATAGATAATGTTTATATTTAATTTATTATGTAATACGATATTAAATGATTTATTATTTGTCTTTCTAGAATCGATTAAAAGCTGTACATTGAAAATGAAATAATGCATTTTTTAATTAACACGTTAAACGTCACAATGCATAGTAAAAAATGTTGACTTGGCCAAAATATTAATCACATTTACAGTATTAGTTTATGTATTTTAAATATATAACGGACTTAATTTCCAATATATGTATATGATCAAGCAACAACATCCATTAAAATAGTTGAACAAACGGAGCCCATTAAGATACGGCGAGGAGTCAAACAGGGTGACACTATATCACCCAAACTATTCAATCAAGCTTTGGAAGACGTTATGAGGAAATTACAATGGGAAAAACGAGGTATTAACATAAATGGCCAATACTTAAATCACTTGAGATATGCAGACGACATTGTATTAATAACAGATAAAAGGGAAGAATTACAAAATATGATGGATGAATTAAATAGCGAATTAACAAAAATAAGTCTACAAATAAATTATAATAAAACGAAAATTAAAAGTGAAACTGGAACAAACCATGAAGTGGAGATATTCAGGAGTGGCTAGTATACCTGTTGAATACAAAGCACGTGGTGTTCGTGTGTATTAAGGTATAAAAAAAATTGCTTATTAAAAGCTTAAATTTTTATTTTAAGAAGATCTTTTCGGAATTAAATCATTCCATCATCAGTTAACTAAAAGAGAGAGTAAAAATACCAATATTAAAAAACACAAGTTAAAATTTAAATATATAGATATAACACGTTGGCTTTTTACTACTTACATAAAAAGTTGTTAAAAAACATTGTATGGCCACTTAAAAAAAAACTTTCGAAGGACATCCGTATTAAAATATAATCCTTATGGTTTTATCAAGGTAAATGCAATAGACTTAACTTATTGATTATTAAAAACTGAAGATGGGGGCATCTTACATGACCCCCTGTAGCTGGTGAAGTTTTTTCGACTTACGTAATGGGTATGGGTATAATATATAATTTCGGGTAATGTAAGTCGAAAAAACTTCACCAGCTACAGGGGGTCATGTAAGATGCCCCCATCTTCAGTTTTTAATAATAAATAAGTTAAGTCTATTGCATTTACCTTGATAAAACCATGAGGATTATATTTTAATACGGATGTCCTTCGAAAGTTTTTTTTTAAGTGGCCATACAATGTTTTTTAACAACTTTTTATGTAAGTAGTAAAAAACTAACGTGTTATTTGTATATATTTAAATTTTAACTTGTGTTTTTTAATATTGGTATTTTTACTCTCTCTTTTAGTTAACTGATGATGGAATGATTTAATTCCGAAAAGATCTTCTTAAAATAAAAATTTAAGCTTTTAATAAGCAATTTTTTTTATACCTTAATACACACGAACACCACGTGCTTTGAAAACGAAAATTATGACCAACCTACCAGAAGAATTAATAATTACAATTACACAAAAAACTATAGAACAAGTAAAAGAATATGTATATTTGGGACAACTAGTTTAATTAAATAAAGAAAATCAGACCGGAGAAATAAAGAGATGGATACGGTTGGCTTGGGTATCCTTCGGAAACTTTCCTATATACTAAAAAATAGAAAATACCCCATATTTAAAAACAAGAGTCTTCAACCAATGTATACTTCCTGTTCTCACCTACGGTTATCAAACTTGGACGTTTACAAAGGAAAACATGGAAAAAATAGCAAAGACCCAAAGAGCCATGGAAAGGCAAATGCTGAACTTCAGGCTATCAG
Organism: Diabrotica undecimpunctata; assembly: GCF_040954645.1. NCBI lineage: Eukaryota > Metazoa > Arthropoda > Insecta > Coleoptera > Chrysomelidae > Diabrotica > Diabrotica undecimpunctata. The sequence continues at coordinate 5,919 of NW_027312636.1, read as the reverse complement.
ACAAGAAAAGAAATACTTGGATCCGCAACAAAACAAAAGTGACCGATGTATTAACGCAGATAGCAAAACTTAAGTGGAAGTTCGCTGGACATACCATAAGACAAACGAAAAAGAGGAAGGCCACAAATGAGATGATCAGATGACTTGAAGAAACAGGCAGGCCCGAAGTGGGTACAAACTGCCTACAATAGAGAGACGTGGAAGAAGGAAGAGGAGGCCTATGTCCAAAATTGGACAGCAAGGGCTGTATAGATAGATAGATAGATTTTCAATAATTATTTTTAGTTTAAGTACAAAACCTTGTATTGTTATTGATTTTGAGAATTAGTTAAATTAAGAAGCTTACATGCATCACATGGCCACAAAAGTTTTGACTCAGAGAGTCATGTGATGCACACTTGCATTCATGTCAGACAAGAATTAGCTACAAGCAAGCAATTTAATTAAACCCAGCCTGTGAAAAATGTTCACCCCTTAGAATTACGTTCGGGTGTAACAATTCATTGGAGCGAGGTGTATTAATTCGTGTAAAACAAAAGTCACTTTACCTCGCTCCAATGCCCCTTACCATCCCTTTTCCCCCTATAGAAGTTTGATGTGCGATAGGGGCACAACTGTCAGCCAAATGCTCTTCATGTGAGTGTTGGGTAATAGAAGGCGAGATCTTCAAAAGGAAGGTGTTGCGGAAGATTTTTGGTGCTATTAGGACAGCAGAGGGAAACTGGTGAAGAAGAACAAATAAAGAGGTAGCGGGGATGTATTGAAGACCCCTAGTTGTACACAATTTTTTTGTTGGCTTGTGCCAGTTTTTTGTTAGTAATTTTTGTAATTTTTTTGGTGGCCGAAGCCGTTCTTTGTGTTTTTTATAATTTTTTTAATAGGATTTCTAAAAAAAATTGTAATTATTGTATATTTAAATCATTTTACCTTTGGCCTACACTGTGCGGCGATTGTCCACGTTGTTATAGAGCTACAAACTATCCGCTTTTATATGCTTTTGTTGTTGATAATTTTGTTTTGTCTCTTGTGATTTTTGTTTTCCCTCTGATATATATTTTGTTTAATTCTACTATTTGCTGTTTGGATCTATTGTGCTTCCATCGGTAAAAAGCGTCGTATCTCATGATCCCTCGCATTATATGACTTAAGTGTTTCTCCAATTTCCCGAATTTTGTCCTAACTTTTTCCTTCATGATTTCAGTCACTTTGATTTGTTCTAGTTTTCTGAGTGGGAATCTGTCCGTAGTTCGGTACGTTGGCTGCCTCTCTTAGGCAGCTATTGTGTGCCGCTTGTATTATCTTCTTTGTGGTGTTACATGCGTGTCCCAATGCGAGAGATGAACCTTATTTTTCTGCTTGCGAGTCCTCTTATTGACGCTTGTGCCTTATTTGCTTTTTGTATTGTAGCGTCTACGTGCTTTTTGAATGTTAATTCTTTGTCCATGGACTCGTAGGTATTTTGCTTTGCTTTTCCACTCTGTGGGGTTCTTTTGCACGGTCACTTGTTCTTCTGGTTGTTGATGCATTTTTTTAAAGAGTACCGCATTACAAACTATCTAAAACGTTGAAAAGTGCTCTTTTTGATTGCACAAGTACGTTTTTTAAAAATTGCTTAATTTAATACCGCCTTCGTATAGACCTTTTTCCTAAAGTGTAATCTTTTTACTTTAAAAGTTTAAATTTTGCGTCTTTTAGACATATTTAAAATGCCCTATTTGTTCAAAACGAAAATCGAAATTTCGTGTGATGTTTTAAAGATTAGGCTCTACTAATAAAAATTCCACGATTCCGTTCCATTCCATGAAAGTGATAAATTTTATTGATCTCATGAACAAATTTATAAAAACCGACTTTATTTGCGGCAAAATAAAAAAAATTACGTACAAAAGATGCACTCTGCAACTTTTATTTTTGTTTACATGTTTTATTCAAAACATTTTTTTCTACGGCGTAAACACCTACCACCCCTTCCCCTCGCCACGATTGTATTCTTGTTTTTTTGGTATCGTCGTAAAGTACTTTTTCATTGGCTAAAAAATAAACTTTTTCGTTTTAAATAATATTTGTATTTTTATTAGTGCGTTACTTATAGATAAGGATAATAGATAAGGTATGTCATCGTTAAGAATTATTAAAAATATGGAACGTTGTCTACAGAGAGGCAACACATTAGATGTTGCGCGCGAGCGGCCAACTCCCTAGGTAGAATTCTGATTACACCTATGCCAATCTTGTCCATTGCTTTCAGAGATTCTGATGATATCTCATTTATCCCTGCGGTTTTTTGTTTCTTAGTTGGTTGAGAGTCTTCTCTTGACATTTAAAATATATAGGTAGATTGAAAATCTTATTTAGTAACCTTTTGAGTTTGAATATTTATGCCCCTTTCCAAATTATGTTCATACTGTTTTCAGAAAATAAACAATTTTATGAGTGTCAGATCGATTTTTGTCTAAAATTTATTTTAGGCTATATTAGATTAGCTTCGTTATCTATTAATCTTTCTCTGTTATTTTACCCACCTTTCATCGCCTAAATCAAAGCTGGCGGATCTTTGGAGAAGAAGCGTGTATTCTTTGTTTTTCATGTACCTAATATTTCATTTTATCTTGTGGTTAGATTAAATAGAATAGAAATATGTTTTAGCGTCATTAAAAATTGTACAATTTTATGGACAAAGCTTACAAAAAATTAGAAAAATAACAATAAAAATAAAAAAATTACTAAAATTGCATAAATCGTCAATATCACAACATAAAAGGTAATAAAATGCACAATGCATTAAAAAATTTAAATCAAATTACAAATCACCTTACAAACTAATAAGTTTATTCTTTAACTACACGCGCTGACGTATTTTGTACGCCAGATATAATAATTCTACTGCAAAGATATTTAAAATTTAAAGAACTCCAAGCATTTGCTGCTGCATTATTTCGAGAAGAAGACGAAGAAAATCCTGAGGAAATCCTGATACCTCGGACGAAGAAGTTTTTTTTTAACTAAGAATCCAGTTCTGATTCGAATGGATATTCAAGTAAAACTTTAAGCGAAAATGAAAATGGACTAAGTTTAGAAGACTTCTATAAAGGCAAGATTGGAACAAAGTGATAGAAGTATTCTTTGAAAAGTAAGTTTAGTAAAACTAACAAAACGAATATTGTAAAAGTACTTCCTGGACCCAAGAGACCGCCCAAGATATTACAAATAAGGCAAGTGCTTACGCTAATCTGTTTACTGATGATATTATTGAAAATATTGTACTATGTACCAATATGCAAATAGAAAAGATAGAACTTTTGTTTTTAACTGAGCTTAAAAAACAAGGTCACACACATTTTTTGGAATTGTGGACAACTGATTTATGAAAATTTTGAAACTGGCTCAGAAATTTCCAGAGCTTGCATGACCTACAACCGCTTTTTATTTTATTTACGTGCTCTTAGGTTCGACAATAAAGATACAAGAACTCAAAGAAAAGCTACAGACAAACTTGCCCCTATACGATTTATGCTGGACCGCTTTTCCAACAATTGTTATAACAGCTACACATTATTTGAACAACTGACAATTAACGAAATGCTTATTCCTTTTCGAGGGAGATTGACAAACATTTGAAGAATGGAACGAAAAAAACCGCAATCTAACTTGTGATAACAGGTACACCAGTTATAAATTTGCAATGGATCTGTTGAAAAAAAAACTTCAATAGTTGGAACAATAAAAAAATTAAAGAGAGATCCCAAAAAATTTTTACTTAATAAAAATCGAATAGAAGGTTCATCTCTTTTTGGGTTTCAACAGGAAACTATACTTATAACATTCGTTCCAAAAAGAACAAAGCGGTTACTTTCAACGATGCAATATGATTTCTCTATAGATCAGGTCACTAATAAGCCCAATATTCTTATGGACTATAATTCTCACAAAGGTGGCGTTGACACCATAGATAAATTGTGCTCTACGTATTCAGTAGCAACCTACGTCCCGTAGGTGGTCTTTAGTTGTATTTTTTCAGATGTTAAATGTGGCAGGAATAAATAGTCAAATTAAAAGTGAAACTGAAACAAACCATGAAGTGGAGATATCCAGGAGTGGCTAGTATACCTGTTGAATACAAAGCACGTGGTGTTCGTGTGTATTAAGGTATAAAAAATGCTTATTAAAAGCTTAAAATTTTTTATTTTAAAGATCTTTTCGGAATTGAATCATTCCATCATCAGTTTACTAAAAGAGAGAGTAAAATACCAATATTAAAAATAAGTAAGTTAAAATTTAAATATATAGAAAGAGCACGTTGGTTTTTTACTACTTACATAAAAAGTTGTTAAAAACATTATATGGCCACATAAAAACATTGGAAGGACATCAGTATTAAAAATTCCGAAAAGATCTTCTTTAAAATAAAAATTTTAAACTTTTAATAAGCATTTCTTATACCTTAATACACACGAACACCACGTGCTTTGTAAATAGTCAAATATTATATAATTTGGCTCACTTCAACAGTCAAACCACCTTTAGAAGAAATTTTTTAAAATCGTTAGTAATATCATTGATAAAACCACATCTTTCAGAACGAGCTAAAATAAATACTTTGCCATCCAACACAAGACTTTTTCTAAACACATATAGGGGTGTATTCTATAACATTTCCGTTAAATTTACATAAGAAGCCTCTAAAATTTAAGTTTTAACGGTCCTCTTAAAGTTTTAGGTAACATTGACATTCTATAAAGGAATATTATAGAGGACCGCTAAAATATATTTTTTTAGAGGAATCCTCTAAAAGGTTTTCAGTCAGATACGGCAACGTCGCACGTTGATCGTGTTTATACTACTTGTAAGGTAGAAATTGGCCAAAAAACTAAGTGTCGGAGGCCAAAAACTTAAGAAAGATGAAGAAATTGGCAGTCTGCTTGACTTATTATTTTATGATTGATTATTAGAACAATATTTCAGTTCAGTTGTGTTCGCCTGGTGTTTGTTTTGTATTTTCTTTAATTCGTTTGAATAAATGTTCATTATGTCTCATGCTCCACGAACCACAAAAGCCCAAAAAGAGTTCTTAATAAGTTTTCTCGAAGAAAATAAAATTTTGACTGTAATTAAATTAAATCCTAGTGAATTAGGAAAAGTCCGTGTGTTATAGGAAAAGATGGTGATTGAATTAAATAAAATGGGGCCGTCCAACACCATAAAAGCATGGAAAGATGTAAGTATAACTCAGCAATATATAAATGTATGTATATATAAACAAGACACCATAGGTTCATTCTTAAATGAGAAGCAAGTATGCACCACATGGCACATGGTTCCCTGAATCAAAAATGTTATTTGTTGCCATGCAGTGCAATTATGTGCATCTAATTTTAAATAATTTAAAAAAACAACAATGTAAGATTTTGTACTTAAACTGCAGTATAACTGTTTAAAATGCATAAACTAATACTGTAAATATGTTTAATATTTTGACCCACTTAAGTTTATATATATATATATATATATATATATATATATATATATATATATATATTGATTTATAGTATCAGCAATCGGTCAGGAAATAAAACTATTTGTTCAGTCTCAATATTTCGTCACGATTTTGTGACTTCTTCAGGAGAAAACTGTAAATTTATTAGAATAATTGATTATTATAAATGTAAACAAAGTGAATATTTTAATACTTACAACTATAAGAATAAAAATTTTAATTTTTTTAGCATATCTAAATAAATGACATATTTTTTTTTTATTTTATTTAGGACTTAATAAAACTCCTGAATCTATCAATTATAAGACAGACACCAATCATTTAAGTAATATCTACTGCAACATACTAAACAATATATAATATGATAGATCTTAACATTTAAACACAAGCTTAGGAGTTCTCTAGTAACACTCTGAGATAGCGCG
>NW_027312635.1:0-27442 GCF_040954645.1 Diabrotica undecimpunctata | reverse complement strand
ACGCGCTATCTCAGAGTACACCCCATTTATATATTTTGCTTTCCATTTTGATTTTCAATTATTAGTATTTTAATTACATAGTCAGATCTCTTCCTTTCTATATTACAGATAGTGCTTGGTAGACCATTTTATTGTAGTCAACCACCCACTGTTTAACATATTGTTTGTTCACTTCTTGCATTCTTACTTTTCGTCTATTTCATTTGCTCTCAAACTAACACCTTAATTATTACAGACATGTTTGAGTGTGAGATCTGGATTATTCAATTTACTTAAAAATATTCTATATAATTTTTATTTTTCATCAGTGATCTCCTATAGTAGTGTCAGTTGGACTTTTGGTCAATACTTAGTTTCATAGAATTGTAAAAGGTGCAGATCACATATCTATGATTGTGACTGCTCATCCAAGTTGTCATTTGTCACATGTCACCCCAACATTTCCGTTAGATCAGGAGCCATTCTGTCTCCAACTTCTTCAAGCAATGTAGCCTCCCTTAAATTATTTTAAAGTGTTTGTTTGTCTATTTGTAGTGTGGTGTAATGTACAATTTTATGTTTATGACATCTTGTTCTTGCCGGATAGGCCACAATTGACGAAGTAAGTCTGTAAACGTTAATCATATAAAAAAACCTTTTTTCAACCATAAAACTTCGAGTTTTTATCGAAGTTATTCAATTTCTTTGGTTATAAAAAAACGTTTCTTGGCTTATTTCAGATGCCCCTGAAGATGATCTAGGGATCGAAAGTACTTGGGCAAGATTTAATTAAACTGTGCTCGATATATGCCTTTTATCTGATCAAAGTTCATTTATTCGAGCATTCAACCTTATATTTATATATATATATATTATATATATATATATATATATATATATATATATATATATATTTATGATTCATTTTATCATTCATGATAATAAATATGATTCATTAATAAATAGACCATTATTTAAATAAATTTTCAAGACATCATGGTGAACAGAATGTATGTATTAGATTAAGATAAGAATATATTAACAGAAAATTTTGCCTGTCAACAACTGATTTTTAATCAGTCGCAGGTAAAATCTTTTTATATAGAATTACAAAGCCCATACTCATTATAATCTTTTCATTGTTTGTATATGACCTAGGATTAAGATATTGTAGTTAACCTTTTGTTATACGTCTTTTTGAGCTACGTCAATAAACGTACTTTAACCTTTAATTGTGGCTTATTCTGACATGCAAAATCGACGGTCGCTTCAAGCGTTGTTTCTAGGAGAACGGTTTATTCTACATAAAAAATGATTATAAACATTTTTGTTTAAAATTATCTCAGCTACATTTTTTATTTAAAACATTTTTTTCTTCGGAGTACAGATTCTTGGTAAATCGATTTTTTTGCGTTTTTACCCCATCTGCGACGGGAGTTATAGGGGGAAGCCCTGGGATATGTTTTAAAATAATACGCTTAGCAAAATTCAGCTTGTTAGTATGATTTTTAGAGGTTCAGTCCACTTCCGTATCTGACGACTGGAGTATTTTGGAATTGACGTCTAAAATTTTGTTAACAGGAATAATACAATCTGTATTGGTTGTGTTGTTTTTTTTTTTTTTAATTTAATTTAATTTTCTTTTTAATTTAATTTTTCTTTTAGTTTTTAGTTGTTTGTATTATGCATGTTTAAAAGAAATAATAATAAAAATCCTACAGTATACATAAACCGTTTCTAATAGAAATAAAGTTTTATGTTATCTAGGCAAATCTCCAGCGATTTCCCTAATAAAGTACGGCATCAAACAAAAATTAGTAGTGACATTTTCTCGAAATGTAAATTGTAGGTGTCACAAATTACGTTATTGCATGACGTTGTGATAATCTTAGCGTGACATCTGATAATAAAAATATTAGTAATTAATTACACCAACACGTTTTTCCATGCCCTACTAATTACATGACAAGAACACCAACTAAACACTCCAAAAAATTGTTTAATTAAAATAAATAAAGCGATTAGATTTCTCGACTATGTTTCTAGATTTTATTTCTTTGTTTCCGCTACGTTGGAAAATTTTTGTCTTGTCTGGGATATAATTTGTCAAGTTATACCAAAGATATATACCAAAGATAATGAAAATTTATATTTGTTATTTTATGTATATTTAAGATTTCATTTATAGGATAACTTGTTGAATATAGTTAGTGTGGCTGTTTGCTGCAGATGCTGGCATAAATATGGACTGAATATGTAGAGGGAGTATGATTTTATTTATTTTATTATTTACTAGCTGACCTGGCAAATTTTCTATCGTCATAGAATTAAATAATTTGTCTAAAAAATTAACAGAAAATAAAATCAAAAAATAACACTGAAACATATTATGCATAAAAAATGTTGAGCTGTTTAATACTTTCTAATAAAAGTATTTTTATTTTTTTGCGTTAAATATACAAGTTTGCCAGTTTTACGACATGCGAATAATTTTTGCAAACTTCCAACGGTTGGCTTTGTGATTTGTTTATTGTCATTATAGAAGCCAAAGGCATGGGAAAATGTAAATGTTTAAATAAAATGGTTCGTTCGTTGAAATCATCATTATCCGCGGGATCAAGACAACCTTTCTTTTGTATTTTTTATTGATGATCGTTGTCGCAAAAAACGGTCAAAGAAGAAAAGGAAGACCCATAAAAAGGTTCCTTGATAATATCAATAAACATATGAGAAATATGGGAATACGTGTTTGGCGGTGGAAGGCGATGAATAGGGACGACTGGAAGGCTAGTACCCCACACAGGGTTGTAAAGCCAGAATGATGATGATGATTGTTGTCGCAGTGACATTATTCATTAGCCTTTTTACAGTTAGTCTCGTTTCATTGTATGGTCGAGATTGATTAATGTTTTACAAGATAATTACTATGGGAATAAGCTGCAATTAAAGGTTAAAGTACGTTTATTGACGTTTCAATTTCCACTTCGGAAATCATTCTCAAAATACAAACATTAGTGTTTGTACCAAACTGTGCGAACGGCACTCAGGGCTTAATTGGAGAGCTGTGTCGTGGATAAGTGAATGGCAATATGAAACAAATGGGTACTTACATAAATCTCCTAGGCAAATGGGTTAAAATAACAACAAGAAAGACCTCTAGCTATTTGAAATAAGGACGCCGCTTCGAAGGATCCTGGATAAAGGAAAAAGGCTCTTCTTTTCTAAAATAAGAAACACAAAAAGAAGTTAGGATACTTTTCTAAAATAAATAAATAAAAATGATTTAGAGAAATAAATTAAGCATTTATTGTTGTCTCATTACAAACACAAGTCAGTCTCAATTCCATTTAACCACCTAAATCGCGATCGGCCTCTGCTTCTTCTTCCTATAGGTGTTCCTTTCCTTATCTTTCTAGCAATTATATTTTTAGGCATTCGTATGATGTATCCAGCCCACCTAGGTCGCTGTATTTTAATGAATGTTACCTATTATCTGCATGCTTTGGTTAAAATGATGGAAGATATTTATAAAAACACCCCAAACCCCACTTCTACATTGAATTAAAACTGACATGGTTATAGAATCAAAACAAGTGGGAATTAAAATTAAAGAATAAATAATAAACGAAGTATTTAGTTGAATATTTCATTAGACTTTCATTTTAACTGATAAAACGTCATAGCAATGCCACGTTTCCTACTGACACAATTCTTTACTGCCGGTAATTTCTCAGAGACAAAATTATGACAGATCTGTCACGAAGGTGTCTAGTAATTCTATTGTAAACGTTATTGAGGCGTTATCAATTTTGGACAGACATAATGAATCCAGACAAAAAAATCAAGATTTGCATGCCAGTAAGGTAAAGAAATCAAAAAATTGTTTCGGAACATGTCCCATTGAACATGCAGAGGTCCAGAAGCTCTATTTGGAACCAATTTTTGGGGTTCCTATGGGTGAACTCCGAAAAAAGGCAATGGAGAAGACTATAAAGAGTCGTCGTAAAGTCAATGGTACAAGCAAAATATTTTATGGAGTACGGCATAAAAATCCCCTTCACAGATATATCTTTCTAATATGCAAGTATGGCCAGAGATACGTGCTAAGGAGAGGTAACTTTAAAGTATTCAAGAAAAAAGAAAACTCAGTCCAAAAGCATTATCCACCGAAGAACTATTAAAAATCATCCAAAGCTAGGACAAGCTCTATCCACGATAGAGCACAAAAAAAGTTTGTTTACCTTTGCTAATTTGTACTTGCTTGTGTCCGTAAATTGCAAGATTCGCTTTTTCCAGGAGGAATTTGATATTATGGGAGAATTTACGGGCCGAGTTGATACAACAGCATTTTTTCCGAAACTAATCAAGGCGGTTTGAAAAGTTTTTGAAGCAGCAAATGGCTGGTAAAAAATTCATCAAACGAAAATGTATGCCCAGTTAGATTATTTTTGAAATTTATGGAAATAATCAAAGATTTTATCAGACAGACTCTTTCTTACCATTCACCCCAACTGGAAGGATCGATCTTTGTTCAAGAACTTTCCACTTGGAATCAACACCGTATTTAAGTGGACAAAAATATCAGCTGAAAAAATTGGAATAGACACAAAAAAACACAAAATAACAAACCATTCTCATCAATTTTCAGCTATGTCAGCCTTGTTCAATGTTCAGGCAAGGTGTTTCTGAACAGGAGTTAATAAATTTAACAGGTAACTCAAATCATTGATCCCTAAAACCGTATCTGCAGCTGGATGGATTCCAGTCACTACCACAAGTTGATCAAAAATCTCAGAACAACAAACGCTATAGGTCAATAATACACAAAATCATGCTTTAGTAGAAAAAATGGGCAAACTATTATAGCTTATAATAATTGTACATGAAATATTGTTAACAAATTAATAAATATTGTGTTTCGTTGATATGGTGCATTAATTGTCTCGTAAAATAGTCTTATAATAGTCTAATAACATTCGCGAGAAAATTATTTACCGGTAAAATTTTCTTCTGGTTTTATTCAAGTGTATTGCCTTGTAGCAATTTTTGCTTATGGAATTTTGACAAAATTTAATTCGTGAAAACTGCCAGGCAATAAACTTTCATACCAGTTGAAAATATTGCCGGCACAATTTTCTCTCTTATGAAATTATATAGGATAAAAGAGTTGGGCGCCAAATATTTTTAGAAGGAAACTAGTAAAGCAGAACAGACAGTTAGCAAATAAATAAAATAACCAGCAATTGGAATAAAACAAATATTTTAAGACAAATAAGAAACACGTAACGTTTACAACGTTACAATATAATAGCTCAAGTTACTTCTTTGCTTTTTTTCTCTTAGTTTCAGAATCACTTTCTCTTATATTAAGAGAATAAATTCCGATTATAAGGTATATTTTAAAAACTAAGTCGGTTTTAAACAATCAGACAATTTACGGCTAGTCTCATCTGTAGCGTAATTAATATGGAGAATATGGGTAGAGCAAGACCAAACTAGAGCTGAGTACTCCACTGTGGAGAAATATAAAGCCAGGGCCAAGGACCTTAGTACAGTTGATTAAGCTCCCCAACTTCTATTTAACTTTTGACTCTTGGTGTTTCTGGAAAGAACTTTTGTCTATTAAAATGACTTTTAAATGTAAATAGTTTGATTCGATCTTGGCCGGAGATATTTTGTTTTTTGGAATGATCTAATAGCTTTTCTAGCATGGTGGTAAGTGTACACTTGGATTTGTGAAGGGCTTGGTTTCAGAATATTACTGTTACAGTTCTCTATCAGATCATTTAGTGCAGAAGAAAACTATGAATTTTTTTTTAGTTTTTTTAAATATTTTTTCTGTACAGCAAATGGCATATTATCAGCATAAAACATGTGAAAACATTATCATAAACATTGTCAGTTAAGTCAATTTTTATCATTAAATACACGATTATTATCACATTTTATTATCTATTAACATAAACATAAATTAATACTTTCTAGCTAATCGAACTGAAATTCTTGTTGTCTAGTATTTCATCTGATTCAAAGACGTATTCGTTAAAATTTTCGAACAAGCTCCATTTTTAAGACATTAATTGATTTAATTGAAGGCTCATTTTTCTGTTCGTTTTAACGATATGCCTATATGGTTAAAAAAAATTATTTTGTCATTTTCTATCTTTCAATTTAAATAAAATGTCAAATAAACGTTACCATCAATATTTTAAATTATTCAAATTTAATAACAGATTATACAGAAATAAACGTAATACATACGTATTTAATACACAAACATTTTAAAATTAATACCTATTGATTTTGATTCATATATTTTAAGTGAAAATATATTTAAAATATTTAAAAACAAGTTTGAAGTGAGTTTCAGTCAATTTTATAATATTTAATTTTGAATTTCATACAGGTAATGATATTGGTCATTTTTTTTCTCCCTCTCTCTCTGCATATATATATATATATATATATATATATATATATATATATATATATATATATATATATGAAACGAATCATTCTACCTGCTTGCACAGCCACGATTATCATTGCGCCGAGCTTTCGACATCCTCTTTGATGTCTTCTTCACGGCTTCCGAGGTCTCAGTGTCCCAAACGCCCAGTAACTATTACACTGATTACTAACCAATGCATTACTGCTACAGGGAACAGAGAACGGTTCATTTTTACACCGTCGATGGTAACGTGGTTTGGGTGGAGGACGGCGTGGGAGTTGACAAGGATAAATAAACCACACTAAGAGATGCAAAAATAAATGAGCTATTATAGGTATGTGATAGTTGTTTACATTTTCATTGTATACTAATATATAAAAAAGTAGGTACTTATTGGGAAGAAAAAAACGGTCAGGAGATGTAATCGTGTAATTTGCCAAAAATACATAAAAAAATAATATTTATTTACAAATAACTAACAAACAATTATAATAGTTTTGTGCAGGTTATAGGAACAATTATACGAAGATGACACTGCAATAGTGAAACTTCAAAATTAATAGATAAGACGAAGTAGAAAATATGGAATAAAAGTGTTGGTTTACTCCTGATAGAATCTATAACGTAGACGAGAGCGGAATCAGTGTGGTGCAGTCTAAAATACTTAAAGTTATAGGCCCTAAAGGTAGAAGACAGGTTACTGCCCTGACATCAGGGGAACGTGGAGCCCTTATAACGATTGCTGCTTGTATGAATGCCACTGGCTCATACTGGCGTCCCTCCTTTGGTAATTTTTTCGAGAAAAAATTAGCGTAAACAATTAAAAAAGGAGCTCCTTTAGGAACAATTTTTGCAGTGAATTCTTCATGTTGGATTCAAATGAACTCCTTCACTCAGTGATTTAAGCATTTTATCGACTTTGTCCATCCTACAAAGGAGAAATCTGTGCTGTTACTCTAAGATGGCCATTATAGCCACACTTAAAATATTGAAATGAGCGATTTGGCAAAAACACACCATGTAACCATTGTGTCCATACCACCTCCTCACACAAGCTTCAACCTTTGAACAAAAGTTTCATGGGTTGTCTCAAAACTTATTACAGTGAGGAAATAAGGCAGTGATTAAGAAACAATAAAAGGCTACTTAAAGCTTATGATGTACTGAAGCTCTTTGACAAAGCATACATTAAATGTAAACAGCTGATATTGCAATCAATGGGTTTAAAGTCACAGCTATATATCTACTGAACAAGAAGCTGTTTTCTGATGCAATATATATTTGAAGAAGCAAACAAAATGCGAGATTCATCTTTCTACAAATCCATGTAAAAGCAAAAACGACAGGTAATAAAAGCTTTACAGGGATCAGTGAACAATGTGTTATGACGATGGACGAATCACAAGTTAATGCAGAGTTTGACCCGAATCAGCCGTCAACATCTTCGGCAGGTTAGGGCGATCGTATGTCACCATCTATATTTGACAATCCTCGTAGTCTAAAATCTTCTATAATAAGCCCATTCGAGATCACTCCTATTCCAAAAAATCAAAAAAAGGAATACTAATAGGGGACAGAAATAATGTAGTTCAGCAATCATCACATCTTCTACTTATAAATCCAAGTTGATGGAATCTAAAAAAGTTAAAGAAGCTAAAGTAGTCATGTTGAAAACTGAACAGCAAGAACGTGCTCAAGGTTTTAAAAGCAACCGCGACAGAAAAGTTTTTTGGCAGCAAGACCTTCTAGAAAAGAGAAAGAGATAGAAAAAAATGTCTGAGTTTTGACAAAATATAAAAGGATCAGACACCGAAGATGAAATCAGTGTCTCTTCTGGAACATCCGAATTGGACATTATTCCGGGAATGTCACCATCTAAAGAGGATGACTGTAAAAATTCGGAAGATTGTAAAAAAGAACTTTAGGTCTTGTGCATTATATGTTCATTATGGGCCCATATGGATTATGCTGGTGCTGATAAAGATGCCTACATCTGCGATTTTTGTAGATAAATTAATAATTATTAAAAAAATAATAATTATATATATATATATATATATATATATATATATATATATATATATATATATATATATATATATATATATATATATATATATATATACATCGGTTTAGAACGTTTTTCGACGTTGTCCGATACCTAAACACCATCTCTTCCTATCTTTGCAGTCGTTTGTTGTTAAATTTCTTTCGCTCATGGACTTGTTTACGCCGTGTTGTCATTCTAATCTGTCTTGTTGCTGGCGTCCGTTAAACATGCCCATACCACCTTCTAGTTATATTTCCTTCTATTCCCATACGTTGTTTTATTACATAATTTCTGATTCGGTCTCGTCTGGAAATACCTAAAGATCTTCTCATTGCATCCATCTTTACTGCTTCTATTCGCTTTTTGTTCTTTTCACTAATTCTCCATATTTCAGCGCCATAAAGAGGAGTAGTTTTAATCATGGTCTCATATATATTAAATTTCCTTCCTTTCGTTATCTCTTTACTCCACAGTATACCATTGAGACATCCTAAGACTTTCTTTGCTTGAGTGATTCGTTTTTCTATTTCCCGTGTATCAGTTCCTGTATTATCAAAGGCAACACCCAAGTATTCATAGCTCTGACAGCAGAAAATATGTTGTCCGTTTTCGAGGTCTATGTTATCTGACTCGTTTCAAATACAAAGATATTTGTTTTTTGTTGTATTGACATTCATTCCATAGTCGTTATATTCTTCTATCAGTTTTCTAAGCATGTACTGCATGTCTTCCCCGTCGGTCGTTAGCACTACCTGGTCATCAGCAAACTGGAGTGTATATATACATTTATCGCTAAGCCCTATACCCATCCTATGCGCCTTTCTTTTCCATCTTTCCAATGCCGTTGCAACATACATCTTGAATAAGGTTGGTGAGATACAGCATCCCTGTCGCAAGTCTTTTGTAACCAGGAATTCTTCCGTTAGATATTTTCCTGTTTTTATCTGTGCCTTTGAGTCTCCATATAGTTCTTGTACAGCATTTATCAATGTGTGGTTGATGTTAGATATTTTCAACATTGTCCACAGTTTTGTTAAGGGGATGTTGTCACATACTTTTTGCAGGTCTACAAAAGTAATACGAGTTTCTAGATTCTTAGCATATCTTTTTTCTATTATTTGTTTAAGACAAAATACGTTATCGGTGCACGATCTTCCTGCACGGAACCCGCTTTGTTCTTTCTCTTTATTGTGCTATATTCTTCCTCGATCATATTTCTCAAAATTCGTCCATACAGTCTGCTCAGGGTGCTGATTACCGATATGCCTCTATAATCATTACAATTCCTTTTGTCCCCCTTTTTGTGTATTGAGGACATGTATGCCGTTCTCCATTGTTCTGGTACTGGGTGTCCATTTAGACACTGATTGATCACATAAGTTAATTTTTCAAATAGTTTATGAGTTCCATTCTTAAGCATTTCAGCATAGATTCACTCAGATCTAGCGGATTTACCATTCTTTAGGGTCATTACAGCCTTTCTTACTATTTCGATATCTAAAATAATAATTACAATTAATAATTATAATATGGGAAATGTTTGCAATATACTTAGTCTAGTTTTAGCAACTATTTTCCGAACTCACCAAATGCTGGATTTTTGGATGGAATCTGGATGGAAATATATTTTTTTCTATTTTTTATACACATAAACTAAAAACAAAATGTTGTTCCGGTTTTAGGCATTTCCTCTATGCATAATAAAGGCAGAGTAAGGGTACTAGAATCAAAAATTAATATTATCACAAATTAAAAAAAAAACTGAAGTTATGTTGGCATATAAACAAAATAGACCAAGGCGTGACACACACAAAATAGTACTCTCTGTTTTAAAAAACCAGAATGCATACTTTTATGTACATACTGATATTGTATACATCAGGCTAAATTTTATTATAAGAATTACAAGAATAGCACTCCACGTATCAAATGCTATTACATATTTTAAAACTCCTATTTTTTTTTAATTTCAGTAAAGATACAAGAAATATATTCCTCAAATGAACTATAAAAAATAATCTTGGTATTTCATATGCAATGGCAACTTTCTTTTACATTAACCCCTCGAGAGGTTCTCCCCACAATTACTATTGAAAGTTGTCTCTATGAAACATAAATGCTCGAAGCAAAAAGCTAGCAGCAGCAATGTTCCAACTTTCGTAACCAACTACCAACTTCTTGGAACAACAAAGTTCCGCGTCATTAAAATTAATTTTCAAGTTTCTCAATCAGTGTAAGAAATATTAAACTTTGGATTTTTTTAAACTTTTTTCTTTGAACTTACAGGAAATTGTTTAATAACTTAATTTACAGTAGATAAAAAGTTTTTGTTTACTTTTCCCAAAATTTATTTTAACCGCAATTTAAGCTAAGAAATCAAGTTAAGCTGCACCAACTTTTCTTTTCTTTTTATAATCTTTAATACATCATCTAGAAAACTTCGAATAATATATGTTGGCTACATCTACATTAAATCTTAATGAACATAAAAGCTTTTAAAGTAGTTTCTTGTGGCATCTTTGTATTAACTATAATTTTTTAAGAATAAATCACAATTTTTGATTCAACATTTTCTTCAAAACAGTTTAATTTTATCTTACTTATAATGACTATTTAATTTAATCATGTTCCGAGGCTGTATTTTCTATTTTTTGAACAATATTGGTTTTTATAATTGGTAGAACTTTAAAATGGAGAGCTTTATATGTTCAGTATTTTTAAAGTGCCTTGCCAAAACGACTTTATTTACAGGATAGTTATATATAAAACCTACCAGAAATAATTATTGCTTTTATAAATCTATTTCTAATGAGTGTAGAGTAATAAAATCTCATGAAGTATTCAAAAGCGCTACAGGGTAATCCGTCAATAATCCGTCAATAAATTCCGTCCGCATTGCAAAATTCTGTCGTTTCATAAAGAGCAGGTAGGTATCACTCTGTTTTAAGGGA
The DNA here is from genome assembly GCF_040954645.1 of Diabrotica undecimpunctata. Lineage (NCBI taxonomy): Eukaryota > Metazoa > Arthropoda > Insecta > Coleoptera > Chrysomelidae > Diabrotica > Diabrotica undecimpunctata. The sequence continues at coordinate 16,011 of NW_027312635.1, read as the reverse complement.
TTAGTCCATTGTTATCGACAGATAAACACTGAGCCAGAGGCGCGCTAGTGGGTTAATTGACAAAAGAATATGCATTCTTAAAAATCATATTAAAGGAAATAAAAATGTAATACAGCAGAACAGTGTTATTAAAAAAATATAAAATGTAACAATAAAATATATACGAACCGAAATCGGGAAATACTCACAAACACACACGAATGAACTTTACATATTGAAACACTTGTGGGGAGTTTAAATCAATTTATTCACAAAAACTACAAAAACTTTACTGGATACACTCTGAGATAGCGCGAACACTTGTGGGGAGTTTAAATCAATTTATTCACAAAAACTACAAAAACTTTACTGGATACGTTATTACAATTCTACATCACTATAGTCTTCATCCGAAGAACTGTCATCATCCCCTGGTGTTATAATTATAGGGTCAACCACCTGATCGACCAAGTTGTCCAGTTCCCACATTTTATCTTCACCTTTTAAAACATGCTGGATTGCTTTTTTGCCAGTTTTCTGATGTGATTTCCATAATGGCTTGATCAAACAATACCTTGACATCTTTCATTTTTAAATGTGGTATTGTGCCTTGCAACATATCCTTTAACTTGTGCCCATATAAGTTCTATGGGATTTAATTCGCAATGATATGGCGGTAGGCGTAGCACAGTTACTTTATACTTTTCTGCTACATCTTTCTACGGCATATTTTATGAAGCGAGATTTATGTTGTATTTACTACGGCTAGTAGTTCCTTCTTTATTGAATTCGTCTCAAACTGAATACCTTTATTTGACAGCCAGTTAATAATTTCTTGCTTTCTCCAAGCTGAAGTTGGTACCTTCTCTATGCGCCTTGAATGGTAGCTTGCATTATCCATAACCACGACCGAATCAGCTGGAAGAAATTTTAACATTTCCCCGAAGTAGTCTTCGAAGACATCCGAATTCATGTCCTCATGATAATCTCCCGTCCGACACGACTCAAAGCTTAACAAACCTTCTTTTTAAAAATCCTTCTTCGCTTCCAATGTGAGCAATTATAAGCCTCTTCCCTTTTTCCCGAAGGCACTTTAATACCCGTCGAAAGGCCTTCTATGAAAGCTTGGCGAGCACTTTGTTACATTTTTATCTTGCCACATTTTTTGAACTATATACCTTCGTTTATCCACGTCTCATCAAGATAAAAAATTTTCTTGTGCTCTCTGCGGTACTGTTTTATAGTTCTCAAATATTTTCGTCTCCAGCAAAATGATTTCATCACTTTCCAGTAATAGTGCCTTTCGATTGTGCTTTTCCCAGGAAAAATTCATACTTTTTAAAGTTTTCCATAAAAGTTTTCTGGATATCAAAGGAATATCTTTATCTTGGCTTATCTCCATTAGTATTTTGTCAAGGGTGGGTATTTCCTTTTTAAAATAAAACGAATGAACTTTTCTTCGAATGTCACGTTTGGTGTCTTCACCTAAGATTTTTATTGGTCTTCCTGATTTTCTCTTGCATGGACTTAACTGGCCTGATATCTTTCTTTCTCGCAATAATTTAAAAATCGTGGACTGTCCAATTCCAGTCATTCGGGCACATCGCTCAACACTTTCTTGCACAGACAAACTAGGGTGATCGTGTTTTATGCAATCATATACATTTAAAATTATAACTTTTTCACTAACAGATAGCGGATAATTTTTTTACACCTCTTTTCTTTGGAGTAAATGTCGCCATTTTATAACTTTTTCACTATTTCTATATCACAATATTACTGTACGTTTTAATTGGTGTAGTAACAATTACTAACTCGAATGTCGAATGTCGAATGATAATAATAAAATAAAAGAGGGATTATAATGAAAGTGTAAGTAAAACCTCATTACGCGTTATTAGTCTTCATGTTGATTTATTTTAGTTCTTAGTAATATTAGGAGGTGCGTCATACCCTTATCAGTTTCTTCTAATGCTTTTATTCGTTCAGTAAGGAAGTGAATTTGTTTTTATAAATAAAAATGTAATTAGCTTTAATGACCATATAATGGAATACGAGTTTGAAGAATAAGTTAATCGAAAAATTAAATAAAATTGGTTATCACAAAATATCCAAAATATGATATTTTGAGGTACATCAATTTTTGACGACGAAGTTGACATCCGTCCATTTGCCTACGCCCATGACGACACCGAAATTCAGGCAAATTTTTATGACACTTCATGATTTTATTACTCTACACTCATTTGAAACCAATTATAAATAATTTTATTGATTACCAATAGTAAAGAAAAGTCACTATATAAGAAAATACTAACATTATTATTGACAATATTCTTAAGCCTTTTTCTTAAGGTTTTAACCCGACTGTTCGCCTTTTGTCAGTAGAACGTTTACCTTGGCTTGTTTCTTGTATGATGAACTCTGAGATAGCGCGTTATTATATTGCCCAGTTCTATTGTGTGGTTCAGCCGTCTAAAAACTCCTAATTTCTAACTCTGTCGACGCAGCTTATATAAATAGTAATGTTATATGAAGTCCTCACTCCATATAACGTTACAGAAGAGATGTCACAACAAGTAATTTTTACCAGAGGGTCAGTACTACGGTTGTTGTATATTCAAATTGGACGTTAGATCGTTGGACGTCCGATCAAATCGCTCGGGCCTATCCGATTCGGCTTTAATTTCTACGGTTGGTTAAGATTTTATGAATTTTTCCACTTTGCTTTTCTGCATCTTCGTCCTTTTCTTGTCTAGCCTCACAACTCGGGGTAAGTTTTAGTCGCATCTACTATGTTTTAGTCGCATCTACTATCGCCCTCCATTTTCTAAGATCTTGTGCTTCTATTTTCCATCGTTGCCCTCCAATTTTAGTCAAAAATATGCTTCGACATCATCCTTTTATCTTTTCCTGGGAAGGGTGACTGATCTTTCACCATCTAACCTTTAAAAATTCTGTTTTTATTACCCTGTTATTCTCTGATCTTGTCATATGACCTGTCCATCTATACGGTTAGCTTTTATATTTTTGACTATGTTTTTACTACCATTGTAATGAGTTCTCCAATCTCCTATTATTCTGGTTCTTTGATAAATAAGTATCATTCTGAATTTTTTTTTAATACCAGCAGTTTATTTTGGACCTGAGTGTAACAATGTCTGTTTATTCTTATAATAATTATAGGATTGATTCTATCAAGAGTTCCATATAGTAAAACTCCAGGGTAGTTTACTCCTTGCAGGTGGTTAATTACTTGAACACACTAGATACCCATAATTGCGTTTATTAGTTCTCTAAGTACAATAACAGATAGTACTCAGTTGACGGATCTTCTTCTTCTTCTTCTTCTTCACTGGCTTTACAACTCGGGGTGAGTCTTCGCCGCATCCACTATCGCCCTCCATCCTCTACGATCTTGCGCTTCTATTTTCGATTGTTGTACCCCAATTCTAGATAAATCGGCTTCAACATCATCCTTTCATCTTTTTCTCGGTCGGTCTACTGATCTTCTACAATCTGGTCTTTCAAAAAACACTGTCTTTAACACTCTGTCATCCTCTGATCGTACCACGTGACCTGCCCATCTTATTCGGTTTGTCTTGATATATCTAACTATGTTTTCAGTTCCATACAGAGTCACCAATTCAGCATTGCGGCGTCTTCTCCAATCCCCTCTAAATTCATCCCTTTAAGGGCCAAATATTATTCTGAGAACCTTTCTTTCAAATACTAGAAGCTTTTTGATTTCCCGCTGGTTGAGAGTCCATGTTTGACTGTCATATGTAATAATTGGGCGAATAATCGACTTGTACAGTGTTAATTTAGATTTTATTTTAGCAGCTTCGATCTTAAAATAATGTTGAAGGGGAGTATAATGCTCTATTTCCCGCAGCTATCCTTGCTGAGACCTCTTTTTCTATATGGCTGTCCGTAATTATCGCCCCCAGGTATTTAAACTCCTTTATTACTTCCAAGTTCTGATCATTAATCCTGATGTTCTGCTTAACTCTTGGTCTTAAATTTTTGGTAACTACCATGTATTTCGTCTTTTCTTCATTTATTCGGAGACCCAGACTACCTGTTTCTTCCTCGAGCTGTAAAAACACCTCTCTCACGTCTCTTGTAGAATGCGTGACTGCATCTATCTCATCAGCAAAGGCCAGCAACAGTTTTGATCCTTGATCAGCAAATCCTCCTGTCAGCTCAGATAATATTTTACTTATTGCATATTCTAAAGCAAAATTAAACAGCAACGGTGACAATGGGTCTCCCTGCCTAAGTCCTGAATATATACCAAATGGCATCGATGTTCTACTTCCTATCTTTACTTGTGCATATATGCACTGTCACGCACATTTGCGTTAATTCAACTAATTTTCTTGGTATTCCCATTTCTTACATAGCTATCCACAATTTGTTTCTTTTTATGAAATCATATGCTTGCTGGAAATCTATGAAAATTTGGTGCAGATCGCGGTTGAATTCTCTAATATTTGTCGGATGGTAAATATCTGATCTATAGTTGAATTTCCAGCACGAAAGTCGCATTGGTATTCGCCTAGAATATCTTCCGAATATGTTGTGAGTCTCTTTAGCAAAATAATCGATAGAACTTTATATGATGTTCTAATAAGTGATATGCCTCTATAGTCTCGGAATTGTTTTTTGTTTTCTTTCTTATATACGAGAATTATAAATTATAACGCTTCTATTCCATTCTTTAGGCATTTTCTGTTGTTGCCATACTCTCAGAATGATATTGTTGTCATACAATTTTTGGTGTAAAAGGTTTCCTCCTTTTTTTAACAACTCTAAATTTACGCCATCATTTCCTGGCGCTTTATGGTCTTTTAGAGACGCGATCGCATTTTTCACTTGCTCAAGTGTTGGTGCTGGTATTTCCATATCTGCAGACTGAAATGTAATCAGTTGACGGATGACAACACTAACTTCGACCGTTCTCTTGATTCTTTATTCTTAATATTAATCTTAATCCCATGATTTCCAGCTATTTAACTCACGTGCGTTTGTTGATATGATATTGTTTTTACTTGTTTAATTTGTAAACATTATTTAATAAGCTTTTGATTATATTGCTAATTTCACTAGGTCAGCGTGCGTCCTCATTACACCGATATTTTCAATCTCATAAACAAACAATCGCGTTTAGCAATAATAGTGTAGTTGTTGTTATTATAAGGATTTTAAATTTTAAACTGAATTAGGTTATTTAGATCTGATGCTTAATTAAATCCCGTTACATGAATATTACAAGGGACAAACTCAATTTTCGTTTTGAGTAATAAGCAATTTAAGTTTCAGGAAAAGTAAAAAAAAAGTCAATTTTAAATTTAGGCAAAATAAATTTTTGGTTACTAATAACGAAATTTCAAGTAAAATAAAGTAGTATTTTTTATTACTAAGTATTTTGTTGTCAAATGTTTAGTAAGGATGAATTTTGATGTTTTGCCTTTCAAAAATTAAGAAATGGTAATTTTTCTTGGATATTTGCCCTAGAACAAAATATGTATTATAAAAAATTCGTTTATTTAAGTATTTAAAAGTAGAGTAACACCTGCATTAAATCATTATGTTTTTGGTTGGCTATTGATAGTTGTTTAAGGTTTAAAGGTTTTACCTGCTCAGAAAATGTAAGACTCGATTTCGCATGGATCCCTTTCTAAGATACACTTTTTTAAAATCACCATCATTAAAGTTAGTTTTGTATAAAAACTGATATGAAAGATTTTTTTTTAACTTTATTTCTTTGATTTGCATCCACGGCACCAAATCCCTTTCTTAATGTTTTTTCTGTGCATTAAATCGTTTTTTAGGACATCTCCATAATTTAAAATATCCTTTTGGCCAACCTTAAATACGCTAAGTTTGTTTTTTCTGTAAATTGCTTTAATAAAATTTGTCCAGTCATGTTCCATCTCGATTTCTATGGCAGTTTTTTTTTAGCTTTTTCAATGGATGCATGTATCGTATCGGCCTCTATATGGGTGTGCCCTGGTTCCATAAAGCAGTAGTTTATCTCAAATAATGAGTTTGTGTCTAGTAGCTCCTTTAAAGTTTTACAGAACGTTTTAGCAAAATAAATGTTTTTTTTTCAGTCCAAAATATATATCACTGTAGAAAATAAAAGTTTTAATGTCTTTTGAAGAAATATCCAAAACAAACTTTCTTAAAAAAAAGCAAATCCCTTCCTTACCAATATAAAGAGCTAGATTGTAGATCCACAGTTGCCTTTTTGAAAACGATACACCATTTCTCTAGTAAAGGGTCAGCAAATATTTTTTCAAATCAAATAAAACAGTCACGTAACTTGGATCTTATTTACTTTTTTCTTTATAATTCTTGTTATTTTTATAGCAGCTTTAAGCCATTTCCAAATGGTTATTTAAATCTTGTTCTATTGTAATCTTTTCGTGTACCTCATTTATTGTAAGGTTTGTTTTATTATTTTATGACTTAAGGTGAAGACTTAGTCGATCACACTTCGCATATGTATTATTTGCAGGATGATGAAAAGCAAGATTAAATTCTTCATTAAATATTTTTCTGTACTGAAATCCTTCAAGTGAAGCTACTTTTATTTCTTTTCAGTTTTCAGTATAAAGTCTATACATACTTGAAATATTTAAATCGGGGCTAAAATAATGCCTAGAAGATTTTTCACGGGAATGGTTGCTGATATATTCTGGAAAATTTATTTGATCTCGAACAGTACCTTTGAACTGTAACTGCAATTTTGAGTTGGTTTTTATGCAGTCCTCTTTCATCTTGCGGACATACCCCAATATACACAAAATACCATTTGCTATATTTCTTTTGTGGTATAGAGACAATTAGTTTAGTTTCATGGTTTTGAGATTTACGAGTAAGAAAGAAACGTAAAATACAAAATAGTACGTTAAACATGTTTTTCTTGCACAGAGATCTAGTGAATAGTCTATATATGTCTACCAGTTCTATAAAAATAATCATGCAGTATACAATAATTTCTACAATATTTCTAATCTAAAAAAACTGTATTGTTGTTAGCGTACAAAATAAAATAATTTTTTTATTCCGCCCTAAAACTTTTAATCAATGTTGAAGTGAAAGTTCATATTCCCTAATAAATACATGATAGATGCCAGATAAAATTTAAGAAGATACAGTAGTTTTTACTGTAGATTCTAGATCTTAAGGGGATTTTTTTGCGCATCGTAGACTTAATTAGTTTATTGTTATGAAACCAGTCCTCTACACCATGACTCATTAAGCACGGGCAATACATCTTGCATATTCTTGAACTGTAAAACCGTATTCGGAGGAATCTCCTGCCTACGTTTTTAACATTTCCTAGAATTTATATTTTCGATATATCTTCTTCTTCTTCTTCTAATGGCGCTACAACCCTTTGTGAGTCTTGGCCTGCTTAACAATGTTCTTCCATTCTGCCCTGTCGGATACTTTCCTTCGCCACTGCCTGATGTTCATGGTTTTAAGATCCCTCTCTACGTCGTCTATTCATCTTTTACGGGGCCTTGCTCTTGTTCTGTTTCCTTGGGGCTTCCATCCAGAGATTTTCGATATATACACTAGATAATATGACGCAGTTTTAGACAACGAAAATGTTAAAGAATATATTAAACAAGAGGAAGTATATAATAGTCACATGCGAATGAAGCAAAACTGTGTCCTAATTCGAAAGTGCGTGCGAAGTAGGCTTACTGCGATTTTTATGCCATAAAAATAGCCATTATGATTGCCAACCTCCGTAGGAAGACGGCACTACTGTTGTACCCAGTATTCTAAAAAATTAATTATCTGACATTTCTTAATGTTGTCATCTTGCTATGTAATTTTTTAAAAACTTCAAACAGATATGTTATATAATAAAATAGTGCCTATTACTTTTTAACGTAAAATTTTTGTTAAGCAACTACATCTAGATCATCAACTAGGTTCATGAACCAAATATATAATATTCGTTATTAATAATAATAATTCGTTAATAATAATAATATAAATAATAATATTCGCTTCCACTTGAAACCACCTAGATCAGATGCTAAAAACTGTAGAAACTTTCTCAAATATATCAGTATGAATTTTGGACTAGACAAATGCCGTATATTAAATATAGTCAGAGGAAAGGTTCAGCCCGGAGGTTTCGATATGCAATATGGCCAAAACATCAAGGCAATGGGTGAAAATGATATGTACAAATATCTCGGAGTAAAACAAGCGCGGAAAATTGACCATAAACAAATGAAAACTGAACTAACTTCGGAGTTCGTGCGAAGAGTAAGACAACTAAATCGGTCATATCTTAATATACTCGGTTCGCTATCTCCAGTCCGAACTGTCTAGTAAATTTAGTAATTATTTTTTTGCGAAGTTAGTTACTTTTTGACAGACTCGAAGTGGCTGGAAATTACTATACAACCAAGCACACGTATTTATAGCCAATATTAATGGTAAACAAATTAAATAGTATATAAAATAGAACTTTACAAATTACCGACAATCAATATTTATTTATTTGCACCATATGTAATAAATAGTTATGTTAAATTATAACAACTAAAATATATCTTTTAAATATATACTACCCAAAATGTTATGGGTTTAGTATGCACTTTCACTATTTAGAATAATTCTTCTTTTTTCAACGAAAGAAGTCTGCAATAGTAGTATACTTGAGCTATTAATACTGAGAAATAGGAATTGTTGTGTTGTAGGTTTCCGACAATGAATCTGTCAAAATATGCCCGAGCTAAGCGAATGGAGTTTAGTAAAAATTTGGTTAAGCCATTAAATACGTACGCCTGTTCCGCGCTTAGCTACTTATTTGGTATTATAAAGTGGTAAAAAACAGATATAGGGGGTCTTCAGCGGAAAGTAAGAACGCTTCTCACAAAAGCGCAAAAACATCATCCACGCAGCGCACTAGAGAGAACAACATTACCGCGGTATCAAGGGGGAAGAGGACTTATGGATATAGGTGAGTAATTGGATAAACAAATTGCTAATTTAAGAACTTATTTTGAAAATGACAACTACAAGCTATACTGGGACCGCACTGTGCTTACAGACCAACCAGTGGCGCATAATAGACCGGATCTTATACTAGTTAATAAAATTACTAGGCAAACAACACTTATTGATGTGGCGATACCCAACACCAATAATTTACGTGTTAAATACAACGAAAAGATCGCCAAGTACAGAGATCTAGAAATACAAATTAGGAGACAATGGAGAATGGAAAGTACCCAGAAAGTACCTATTATTTTATCTACTACTGGTGTTATTCCACTCTGAGATAGCGCGTCATAAAACAGCTGGGTCTAAATAAACATCTCTATAAGACTATGCAGAAAGCTGTACTCCTCGCGACGTCCAGATGTGTACGAAAATTTTTGGGGGTTACTTCAACATACCAAGTCACCAAGATCGATAACACGGAAAGAGTCCCACCAGAGCTCAATCCTTTTGATACCGTAGGTATCTGGGATGAGTGAATTTTCCCCTTAGAGGGAGTGTGAGTCGTATGGCTAAATCGGAATAATATTTGTTAGTCGCATTAGTTGGTGGTTTAATGCCAAATCCCAGCAAGTAAATTAGCAAGTAAATTATAATAATATATAATTGTAAAATAATTTTAACATATTGGCATTAATTTTTGTCAATATTAATTAACGATTTCAAATAACATTTTAATAGATATTTTTTGAGTCACAATCAACCGAATTTGTACATTTGTATTTTAATTAAGTTAATACGAACTGAGTTTACTGCATATCGAGGCGTGTTTGGTAACTAACTCATTTGTAACTAAATTGATTTGTAAATGGATTGTAGTTGAAAATAATTTTTGTAAATATTTACAAAAAATTACGAATAAATGTTGCTGTAAATGTTGTTACGGCAGCTATGTTGAGTAAAATATAATTAATAAACAAATAAGAGATACGGAAGTTCTAAAAATAGTTTTGTTCATGTAGAAACCGTTATTTAGGTCGTAGACTATTATAGCTATTTCCATAAATAACGTAATAATTTCTTACTGTCTTTAATGAGAATTAACCACAATTTTGGTTCAAAATATGTTGATTTTGACATATTCATTCAGAAACAAAACAAAATATACTGATGGCTAGAACAAATGCAACACTTTGTATCCGGTTAGTTATTTGGACAAAAAGTATTTCCTATACTCTAATATGTGATTAAGTTTTTACTTAGCTATCTTTCCTTTGACTTAACTTTTTTTCTTCTTTTTTAATGAAAGTAGAAAGATAAGAAAGTTTATTTCTGTGTATTTAACTTTAGTTAGTTTTATTGAGTTGGCTCAATAAAAGTGATTTAGTATCGCTGCGTAAACAAGAATTAAAAGAAAACTGGGAAATTTAATGGAATGCTTTCAGTAACAGAAGTAACAACCTTTATACAAAAATTCACCCTGTTTTACCTTTACCTGCGCCTTTTGCTGCAAGAAGTCATCTCAATAGAAGAGTATATTCAATGTTTGATAGATGCCTTCTTAATCATGCTACTATGACACCCTACCTTCATAGATTTAATGAAACAGAACTCTGAGGTTGTATTAATAACACTGACAATATCAATTATTAGATATTAGGGTGCATATATATTATATATATATATATATATATATATATATATATATATATATAATGATGATGCTTTTAAGTACCTATTAAAAAATCTTATAAAAGAACAAATACCTCTTCCTTAAAGTCAATCTTCTAGTTTATATATCTCTCGTCGTAATATTAGGCTTAACCATATTTTTTGGGGATATCGAAAAAAGACTAAAAGAAAAATTTAGGGTGGAATATGTAATGTGAATGTATAAACCTAGCTTTGTTCCCTCTGTCCATCCTTATGTTATATATGTAGCCGTTGTCTGTCTTGTGTTGTAATAAAGTCGCTATAAAAGGCACCTTAGTCTGAAAAGTATTCCTATATTATGTAATCCCTTGTTGGTTCCAAATATTCACTTTAAGTTGGCCTAGGGCCATGAATGTAACGAATAAAAGTATGGTTACTTATCGATCTACTTACTCTTGTGATAGTGATGTTTACAATACATTTTTAATTTACCTCTATGCGAAGTACTCCAAACACTGCTCCAAGAAATTAACGCACCACTTTAAAACTTACCATATAACAGGAAAATATCAACTAAAATGAAAAGCATTTTATTTCGTATTACTTGACTTTGTAAAACAAACATATTTAGTGATGTTGTTGCTAACCATCTTCAATATTCATAAACTTAACACAATCTTAAAACAATTAACAACAAAATCTCTAATTCTAAAAATAGAAATTGTTCAATTTTTTTTTGCTTAATAAGACGTATTTCCACCCCTGTTACGAATGACAGCTTGGCATCGAAGATTTCTACTTAAAATAAAATCAAGTATTCTGATCCAGGTCATTTCAAATTTGGACAAGACGTTGTTCCAGTTCCTGCAGAGTGTTTGGTAGATTAGGAAAATTCCGTAGACGTCTACCAAGCAAGTCTCATACATTCTCTATAGGATTGAGATCGGCACTATTCGCTGGCCATTCCATAACGTCGATTCCAACTTTCTCTAGATAATTTTGCACTATATTTACAATGTGCGGTCGTGCATTATCGTGCATTAGAACAAAATTTTTGTCAATATAAGGAGTAAATGGTACAACGTGGTCTTGAAGAACGTGAGCGTTGATGGTACCGTTATTCAACACCACCAAGTCTGTACGACCCGTTAAAGAAACGCCACCCCAGACTATAACCGACCCTCCACCGAATAACGTCGTTCCTTGCATGTTACACTGCTCATACCGTTCGTTCTGACGTCCGTACACTCGAATACGCCTATGAAAATTGTAAAGACAGAATCTGCTCTCATCTGTAAACAGAACTCTATTCCAATCAGCCTAAAACTAATGAATATAATTTCGTGCAAATTCTAAATGCGTTCTGCGATAAGCTACGGTCAATGCTGGCCCTCTGGCAGGTATACCATTTACCAAATTACCTTCCTTGAGACGTTGGCGATGACAGATGATTCGAACATTATGAACATCTTCAAGTTGGGATTGTAAGCTTGTGGTAGTAACAAATCGTTGTCTTAGGGTGCGAAGTCGTAAAAAACGGTCTTGAACGAACGTTGTTACACGATGTCGACCTTGTCCTGGATACCTAAAGTGACTACCGGTCTCTCTGTGCTCTCTCTGTTCCATGATTCGTAAGACCGATATATGGTGTACGCCGAACCGTTCCCCTAAATTTCTGTAACTCCAACCTTCTTCGTGCAAAACCACAATTTGAGCACACTCTTCATTAGTCAAATTTCTCGATTAATATATTAATATATATATATATTAATCTATATTAATAAAACAATAGCAAAATGTTACCACCAAACAGCAATAGTTCACACAACGACTGAAAAATAACACTAACCTCGTATCGACATTAACAAATTTACAGCACCTTTGTTTTGTGTTCCTTAGAAACCGGTTGAAACAAAAAAACAATACAAGTAACCCGAAAAAAACATTCCAAATACATGGTATATTCCATACAAAAATGAATACAACTAAATTTAAAACACCAATGAATCGTTTCTTTTGTTTTTGTAAATGGTGCGGTAATTTATTGGAGTAGTGTATTTTGTTAACAAATGCAATATGTCAATACTTCATTAACAAATTTAAGTAGACTAATATATTGTCGTGACGGAATGGATCAAGTTATACAAAGCCAATAATTAAATAAAAATAAACTTTAGTACTGCATACCCATCTGTTTCGATGACAAATATATTTATAACATCTTCTGAGACAAACAGTTCAAACAATAACAAATCATTCCTACCAGACATTTCGTTTTTCAAATTTTTAGGAATGCCAAAGGTTAAAGAACAATCTAAAATCGCAAAATTTACAAAACAGGTCCCCAGTTTAAATCTCGTAAAGAATTTTCTTCAAGCCCAAAAGTCAAAGAACTATCTGATTCTTCACCCATTACTTGAGATGACTGAATATAAAATTGTCCTGCAGAAGTATTGGGTTTTATGTTTCCTACAAACGAATATCGATATATAGTCAATTTCCGGATAATGCTTGGTCTATATATTATGCGCAAATCAAGGTTTAGTGACAATTGAAATGATATATAATTGATGGATTCGACCGTTACTTGATGGAAATTCATTTTATGTAACAATAAAACACTGAAAACTTTGTTTTTAAAACTTCCACAAAATTTATTATAAAATCTTATTACTAACAGCTGTTTCGGCTGAGTGCCTTTCTCAACTGATCTATTTTTGGCATGCGTTTACACTTTATAGTCTTTAATGAAATAGGTTAAGGAGGGTAAAAGTGTCTCAAGTTTTTCATTTAGAATTATTTATGTTTTTTTTTTTCTGTTAATTTCCATCGATTCTAACAAAGATAGCTTAAGGCCTTTATTTTGAATGTGAAGAATTTAAAATTCGTCATTAAAAGAATTATTATGATCTAGAAGGTGAAGTGCGGATGTAGAATCTGTTTTTCTATTATTGAAAGCCCTTTTATGTGCTGCTATTCGTTTAATAAAATTTCTACCAGTTTGACCGATGTAAGTTTTTGGGCAGTCGCCACATTTAAGTTTGTGTACACCACTGTGTAAGTGCTATTTATTTTGGCTCATGTTGTTTTAATATATTTGCCCATGTTGTTGTTGGTTCTGAAAGCTGGTGTCATTCCTTTCTTTTTTATGTGTTGGGCTATTTTTGTTATTTTGCCTGTATATGTAATCGACCAGAAGGTACTTGGTATTTTCTCTGGTGGTGGAAATACTAATTTCAGGGCTTTCTTGTGTAGTTCTTGATTTAAAATTTTATTAATTGCTTGTTCGTTGTATCCATTTTTTACTGCTATTTGCTTAATGATATTTAATTCTGTCTCAAAGTTGTATTTTGACATCGGAATTTCCGTTAATCTATGTAACATAGGCTGCCAATTTATGTTGTGTGGGATGGGATGATGAATTGTGTATAGTTGTGTCAGTATGGGTAGGTTTATAAAATATGGAGAAGTCATGTTTGTTTTTAAGTCTGATAATTTTTAAATCTAAAAAATTTGATGGATTGATTTTGTTCTGTTTCTATTGTAAATTCAATATGACTATGAAGTGAATTAATATATGATAAAAATTGATCAAGTTTCCTGTTAGTTCCTGTATATAACATACCAGTACGTCATCTACGTATCTCCACCGATATAAAAACTGTTTGAATATGGGATGTTTTGATATCTTTGTCTCTAGAATCTCTAGATGATCCATAAAAATATCTGATAGCAATGGGCTTAGAGGATTGCCCATTATAACTCCTGCACTGTTATTTGTATATATTTGATTATTAAATTCAAAGTAGTCCTGGTTTATGCAAATTTCAAGAAGATGTAAAATTTCAGATGCAATGATTGTATTTGTAATATTTTTGTCTAAAAGGTTTTTTACTAGAATAAAAGTTTCTGTAGGAGGAATACTAGGAAAAAAAATATTTTACGTCAAATGAAATTAATCTTGAGTTGTTAGGTAATTGAAAATGTTATATTTTAGTAACTAGTTCTATTGTATTTTTTATGGTAAATTTAGGTGAAAATTTAGTGTGTTCTAAAGTAATAATCTCTAATAATTTTTTTAAGTTTATATGACGGAGCTGTATAAAAAGAAACTACAGGTCTTATTTGGTGATCCGGTTGGTGTAGTTTAATAAAAGATTATAATTTAGGAGGCTGTGGGTTCATGATATTGAGGTATTTCTGTTCTGTTGGATTTACTATTGATTTTTAGTTTTCTAACCTTTTGAACTTTCTAAAAACATAAGAACATAAAAGGGCTTTCATACATAAAAAGCATAAAATTATACAAATTAAAATTTTAATCAAGATTTTAGAGAACAAACCTTTACTTCAAATTTTCCTTTTTTTTTTCGTCACTTATATTCTTTTTTCTAAATTCCTCTAACTTAACAACAGCCTTTTTTGCTTCTAATTCCAACTCTAAAGAACGGAGTTGTTTGTTGTTGTGCGTCATATTATTTTTTTTATTAGTGAAGTCGATGATACACTCCCTTCGGAAGTAAATAACAAACTGAAACATCTAACACGTGTGACTCTCTTACTGGAAAGATAACAGACCATTTGACCTTCAGTGTTAATCTAGGGCGTACAACTAGACATTAGTAGCAATTTCACAATCTCAGATTTTATGAGCTTTATGAAAAACATAC
Source organism: Diabrotica undecimpunctata (assembly GCF_040954645.1). Taxonomy (NCBI): domain Eukaryota; kingdom Metazoa; phylum Arthropoda; class Insecta; order Coleoptera; family Chrysomelidae; genus Diabrotica; species Diabrotica undecimpunctata. The sequence goes on along the minus strand of NW_027312635.1, from coordinate 727 downwards.
AGAAATAGAGTAATTAAGAAGAAAAAAATTGGCTCAGAAGACACGGTACAAAATTTACTCTGAATTTATCTGGCAGTTAAAGTGTTAAACAAGGAAACGAAAACTGATCTCTTTTATTAATATGGATCTAGAAATCTTTAAATGTGGCGTAATTCCTATAGGTTTGTTTAGCCTATATAATATTAGTTTTCATTATGTACATATAAAACTTATTTATTTACCTACTTTCCATAACTAATTATTTTTCGGAATTGTCAAATAGAACAGACGGTAATTAAAATGTACTAACGTCTATTAGTTCTATCTGTACCGTGCTGAAATAAATTGTATTGGCTTTGGTAAAAATAAAAATGCGAAAGTTTAATACGATTCTTTAGTTAAAGCACAGAAAGTCTTGGAAAATGTTTCATTACCGAAAAGGGCGGAAATCTTACGATTTTATCGGTGGTTCGTTCCACAAAAGAATTTATCTCGTGCTTATTTCGCATACTATCTAAATTACACTCGGTCTTTATCATTTTTTTAAACCTTTTGAGAAAAATGTTATTTTCACACTCGGAGATAGATCTCAAATGGACGGAAATTTCTTCCAGGAGTTAATAAAATTCTCGTTTTGTTTAATGAGAGAGAACAGGAAATTGCCTCCATTTTATACAATGGCCACGAATATTGCTAGGTATTTGACGTAAACACATGTTGTTTATCTTCAACAACTCTGAGATAGCGC
>NW_027312634.1:0-27457 GCF_040954645.1 Diabrotica undecimpunctata | reverse complement strand
ACGCGCTATCTCAGAGTAAGTGGAAATCTGAATGTCAAATATAACGTTTTTTAGTTAAAATTGTGGGTTATTCCTATTAAATATAGTAGATAACTTTTGTGTGTTCATACAAAGTGTACTTATGGACAAAAAGTCGTTCAAAATCTTTACATCCTAACCTTCACTTTATATAATTTATATACTGAAAATTATACCTAGTGTTACAACATAAAGGTGCGAGCGCACTTGACGGCACCGGCCGGTAACTGACCGCACCGCTATAGCCCGGAATTAAATGGCCGTAACGCGCATGTACCGGCATTTACTCAGTCAGCGGATTTACATATTTTTATCTAACATTGATCCAAAAACTATTATTGTTAGTTTGTTGTGCGAGGAAGAAGAACAACCAAATAAATGTACAAAAAGGAAGCGTAATAAATGGGTGTATGAAATTTGTAAAAAAGCGAAACATGGAAAGTGAATTTGCTACTTTTTCCTGATTTCAAAAACAAATTACTTAAAACTAATAATATACCTAATATATTACTATGCAACTGTACGTACATGGTTGTCTCATATGCTGTGATATTTCCTTCCAACAGTTATTTTTCTTTTCTCGGTTGAAATAGTTTTTGTCACCAAAATCGTCAATTCCTTGTACACACTTCTTGTAGTGCCTCTCCGTTTCGGATGTTGGCGACCATCATGGCAATTTGTACTCTGCACACTGCTACTCTAAAAATATTTGTAGTTGTTGTGTTGAACCGCGTACGTAGGTTCTTCAGCCAGGATATCCTTGGCCTTCCTGGGCCTCGTTTTCTTTCTACTTTTTCGTAAAATTAATTGCAGCAAAACATATCTTTGCCGTTCCTTATGATGTGACCGAAGTATTTTGACTGTTTTTATTGCAGTTAAGAGCTCTTTTTCTTTTTATTAATTTTGATTAGTCAATTTTATTTTCCGGCTCGTTCTATTGTGGTGGCGCTAAGTCACCGGGCAACGCGCCGCTACACACTACGCGCGAAAATATTTCATTCCGAGTTTTCGGCGCGCTTCGTGTGTTTCGATATGTTACGTTTCCGTGAAGTTCGCGCTGATTAATGTGAAAGATATTAAATTGCCGATCATCGTGGTGCGTTCTGTTGCCGGCCGGTTCGGTCAAGTTCGCGCATATCTTAAACGTAGTTAAAAATCGTGATATTTTAATTATTTAATTTATATTTTTTATTGAACGTGATTAATTTTAATGATATTGTTGGTTTCATTACATCACATTCTTAGCTAATCCCGTTAAATCATTTTTAAATAAAATATTTGAACACTTCTAAATATTTTATTTAAATATACAACTTTTTTAACAATATTTATTTGTATTGCCGCACTATATTTTCGACACATTTTGTATATACCTATAAATACAGTAACCAATAAACAAATTATTTGTTACACAGTTTTTGTATGAGATATTTATATTAAAGTTAGTATTATATTTTCGTTATTTAATTTTAGATACTTAAGTTATTTTTCAGAATAAGTACATACGATATTATGCGAAAAAAATATCAGTATTATACTACATAGTCAATTTGAAGCGTACTACGGATTGTCTTTTAAGATAAATTTTAGGAGTTTCCAATTGAAAACTTGAATTGTATCTATAAATATTGTTAATTATTTGATGTATCTATGGATATTTCCATTCTAACTTACTAATTATCTAACTATTTGGTTTTTAGAAAAACATTCCAAAAATTTCACTTTTACACAATGTAATTCATTACATTTCTTGTCAATTTACCGACTTCGTTCAACGCCGCGTGTAACATTATAATTAAAATGTCAGAAATAGCTTATGTTGGCTAAGTAGATCCCCTCTAGAGTTACTGAAAAAGTTTTTAAAGTAAAAATTAGTACGCCGCGCGTAAGAGAAAACGGGCCACCTACAAAATTTAAGAAATATTTTTTCTTTTTATTATTTTTTTATGAAATAAAATCTATTAGCTATTGAGTCAGTTACTCATGTAACACGTAACCCGACAATATCTTGAGTAACAAATGGAAAACAAGGAAATATTTCGGAAACTAATAAATGTATTGAAAATTTCTATGTATCGTTACAGTTAAAACAAGAATTGAATTATAGAGTCAAGAAAAGGCAAGTATTTTTTTAATAATGTGTGTTACCACCAAGATTCTGTGTGACACTCCTCATTCGATTTGACATAGAACTGATCACGTTTTAGAGGTCCCTTTGGAGAAAAGTGGTCCATTCCTCAATGAGAGCCATTCGAAGCTCCTTACATGTTGTTGGAGCAGGTATGCTACGTCTTACACACGTTTTTGAGCAGGCTCCATATAAGCCTAATGGGATTAAGGTCTGGGCTTTGAACAGGCCAGTCCATTTTTAGAATACCTACCCTTCAAGATACTGTTACAATCCTTACCGTGTGTAGTCTCGACTTATCTTGCATAAGGAGAAAACCATTGCCAATAAACCCAGCATATGGCATCACATGATGTAGGATCTCCGTTATGTATATTTGTGCCCAATTAGGACGATATCCTTGTATGCCTCAAAAAAATCCCTGCTTAAAATATTACTGAGCCACCACTAAAAGCAACCCGGTGTGACCGAGTGCAGGCAACATAACGTTCTCCAGCCTTCTTTGCCATAAATTGATATTTTACGCTCATCCGTAAACAATATGCGTCTTTTGTGAGCATCAGTATGTAACGGCTCCGTTGCTGGATTTTAAGCTGTCAAACTTTATTCTCTTAACTTTCGTCGTCGAACAGTAGAAAGGATGATTTTTGGTCCTTGAGCTTTTTGAAGATGGTTTTGGGGCATTGTAGCAGTTTGCGTCTAGTCTCGCAATGTGTGAGAACGCGATCTTCTTTAACTTTTTGCTCCAGTACCGGGTCACCGTTGATAGGATCCGGTCTGAAGAAATCGTTGGTAAATTCTCTGCACAGTTGAACGACCAACATGTGAAGTGTCTTGTCACATCCATTTGACTTGCTCCATTTTCCATCAATGTAACAATCTGAACATATTTTGAAATTTGTCCATCGTTACTAAAAAATATACTTCAGTATAACGCTAAGATATCTTTAAAAACCCTTTAGAACACTACAAAAATTAATAAAATTCTCAAAACAATTTCATCGAAGCTTCGTTGATTCGTAAGTAATAAGTTCTGAGAATTTTATGGTTTAATAGGTTTTGCAAATTTGTTTATTTTCTTTACAGACTTCTCAGTACACATTATAATCCATTTAACTTAATTAACACAAAACAAATTAAAAGAAACTGAAGAAATAAACAAAAAAAAAAATTTAAATTTTCTAAATTTTGTATGTGACCTGTTTTCTCTGACTCGCAGTGTATATAGTTTTGAATGTATTGTGTATTTTCTTTTATTCTTTAATGTTATTTCACCACCCTAGTTTCGTCATATGTTTTAATGTACCTACCACTAACTTGAATCTTAATAGTACATGTTTATTACAATTTTGTTATTGCAACAATGAACCGAGAACAGTACGCAAATATCCACAGAATATTTCTTGTCCTTGGTTCTTTTATTATCCGTTTTGTTATTCATTTATTTTCTGTTATTTGTCATATTACTTTACCCAGTAAATGTTTACAGTTAACTAACATTATATATTGTTTTTGTGGTACTGTTTTTACAAAATGAGACTTTTTATTTTTTCACTCGAAGGAGATTCGATATAGGTAAAAAAGTAAAAGAGAAAGGACAGCATAATTCTGCCTTGGACGACATATACATACATTTATCTTCGTTTGAAATTTTAATTTATTTAAATATATTAATAGTATGTTCTAATTCCCCATAACGACATATAATTTTGATTCTTTAAGAATCAATTTGAATGAAATATTTTCTTTTATATTTTCCTCTTACACATCAATACCATTCTGTCAGCAGATTAATAACACTAATGCATTTCTACATGAGGTCTAATCTTGAGGGGAAATGAAAGGGACAGAAAACTGTAACTTGATATTTTTGAGTTTTGTCTTCTCTTTTAAGGTTATTGATTAGGTTAGAACCCTACTTGTATCTACCTAAGTCTCTACAGATACTACCAAACTGTGTTTCCACTAAAAAGTTCCTGCTCTTGATAAAAACCAGTAACCTTCGCATTGGTAGTTTAAAGATTTTCTTATACTTAATTTGCCTCAGTATACTTGACCTATGTCACTAAGCATTTTACATTCACATAGGATATGTATGGCACTTCCTTCATTTGTTTCACATTTTCTTTACAAGCATTAAACCTACCCCAAGTTTCTTCAGTTGACAGTATCCACTCACAAGCTTTTTCAACTCTCGTCCTCTAAGATCATTAGTCAAGACGAAAGCCTCCAGTCAATGTTGTGTATTGCCAGCGACTCTGTTAATTAATTTCCTCGGACTACTTTATGTTTCCCCACTTAAGACACTTTATTATCTCATACGAGTATATTAAGTAAGTACTTACAGTTTTTTTACTAGTTTTGATTTGGTAAGTGCGTTAATACGCCGCCTGGCCATCTGTAGATATTTATGTTTTCGCTCTGGTAATTTGGTAATTTATATTTCACCCTGTACATTTATTATTTAGTCGACACCACCGGTGCTGGCCATCAGTGTGAAGATTTCAGCGATAAATGTGCTGAATTTGGTTATTTGTCCTAGGACCTCTAGTCAGGTTAAATGTACACTTTTTGATTCATCAATGAACCGTATCGATTAGATCTCCGTGTAGTGCAGGAAATTACTCGTTCGAGAGATTGTATGATCAAAAAAAGAAAATGCTTATTATTCATATTTCCTTATGTTTTTCGTCTAAGTTGGAACTCTTGAATTTTATCTTTACTATGTAACAGAAATATTTAGTTTAAAAATATGTTCTTTATAGTACCTATGTTTATCGATGATTTTAGTTATTCTCAAGTATAAAATCGACAAAACATGAAATATTTAGTTGATAGTAATAAAGAGATTTTCTTTTGCCGATGTTTAATACATATTTTGACCTGGAGTGCTTTAAAATACAGTAATTGCATTTGAAATTATACAGAGTTACTGTTCATGTGACAAGGATCCGATATACCATGATTTAGACTTAATTTGCTATTTACCTTAATCATTTACGGCTAATTTCGAAGAAGCTACATTTTTCCTCCGCTTTTCATATATATATATATATATAATAATATATATATATATATAGTATATGTATAAAAAAAATCTTAACTGAGTAGTCCGTGCAATGAAAATGTCAGGAGATGGAATCTTAACCGCTTCTAAAGAAACATACATACCTTAAGTAGTTGTTGTTTATTTTCTTATTAAAATTTTAATCAATATGTTAAGAAATTTACTAATTTCAAATCGACCTCATTCATTTATATGTAAATTTCACACCCTAGTCTAATTACAATTTTTATGTCACATTACAACAAACATATATTACAACAACAAACTGATTTATGTCACGAAAGTTTTAAGAAAAATTTCAGTAATGTTCGAAGGGACAAGAATTTTATTTGTGTCTACTATTTTTTAGCTATATTTTGATAATATGTGTTTCTAAACACTCTTGATAACATTTATAGTGAAAACCATGGTTTTTTAAGCAAAAAAAAATTAACTTGACCACTTAACTTTTTGTTTTACAATTATAAAAGTTCTTGTCACATGTAAAAATATCCAACCAATTTTCCATAGAAATCACAGTAACATATCACAACTACTTTTGCAGGAATTTTTCTTCCACGCTACAAACACCAGTGGTTTTTAGTGTATGGGCCGATGTTTATCATAGCTGCATCATCCGCCCTGAGATACATTTTCATGTGCATGTCGTCTGGCTCTGCTACATCAATTCCTATAGCTTTAATTGATCTTTAATTTCTCTGCAACTTCAGATTTCTTTTCTTGAAAAAAAAAAACCAAAACGATAGCTACTAAAATCATCCTTGATCAGCACAATTATTAACGACGTTGGGGTTTTTAAGTTATTCACGAACATCTGTATGTATTAGTTCTCCTGATAGTTTGGCTCTTTTTCTTGCTCCAAACTTCTTTTTGTTTATTTTACACCATATAAATAACTACATCATTTTGTGACCAGTACAGCCCCCACAAAGTTCATTTTCCCCACATACAAAACATTCAATCAAAACGATTATTATCAAATTTTAAAATTACTTATCGGAAACAACATTTATCTGAGCTGTCATCACGTTTTGTTATCTGCATTGCAAGTGAGCACATATTCTACAGATCTTCATGCTTTTTACCAGAAGGTATTAGTTTTTTAGCAACTGGAAACTTACAATCTTCAGTACATGAAGTAAATTTTCTATCAGGCCACTTTTCTTGTGCAGGCAAAACGAAAAACTAATTCGTCACTTGAGGAACGTACCAAGTATCTGCGAATGTTAAAATGTCATCTGTCCCTTGACTTTTTTTCCTGATTCGTGTATTGTAAATTTTTCAGCGTTATAAAACACCAACATTTTTTCGATAACACTAGTAATGAGCACATTTCAGAGGTTTATCCTCCTTAATTGTGCGAGCCTATTTTCTTATGGCCAGACTTTTGCGTTTCTCTTCATCACTTCTCTTTTTCATCATCAAATCTTTTTGATTGATGTTCTTATCGAGTTGCAATATCACCAAAGCTCTTCACTGCAACTCTAGAAAATATATTCAACAAAATGAGCTGGCTGAACAAAGGCCTATCCATTGATGGAGAATACCTCAGCCATGTAAGATTTGCAGACGATATCGTTATAATTGCTAATAATCCTGCAGAATTACAAGAACTTATAAGCGACGTAAATGCAACTAGCAATGAAGTTGGCCTAAAAATGAACTTGACAAAAACAAAAACAATGTACAACGAGCTAGTGGATGTCCAAGATGTAATAATAAACAACACTGCACTTGAGACAGTAGACGAGTATGTAGACCTAGGACAATTAATACGTAAATCTGGCTCCTTGCTCCCAGAACTCAACAGAAGAATGAAACTGGCTTGGGCATTTTTGGTAGAAATGCAGTTATATTCAAATCGAAGATACCACTACACTTGAAGAAAAAAGCATTTGATGAGTTGAATTATTATTAGATGAAGCTACCAATCATGACACGGCTGCGAAACTTGGACATTAAAGAAAGAGATAATAGCGAAACTCAGGTCAATGGAGCCATGCATGCTAGGTATAACAAAGAAAGATCGAAAAAGAGTAGAATGGATTAGACAGAAAACCAAGCTCACTAATGTAATCCCCAGAATTCTTTAAAATGGCAGTGGGCGGGACATTTAGTGAAAAGAACTGGCAATAGATTGTCCACTAGAATTACACTGTGGTATCCAAGAGGCATCAAAGACCAAAAAGACGTCCAAATTTAAGATGGAACTAAGGAAACAAGCCGGTATAACACGGCACAGAAAAGCGAATATTAGACAATCGTGGGCAGAAATGAAGAACGACTATGTAAGGGAGGCTGCAACATAATCGGTAGAATACGCTGAGAATGATGATGGTACATATAGTATAATGTGGTGAATATACAGCTTAGAAACAGGCTTGTGAAGTATCACACTAAGCCAATATTGTATCTTCAAACTTCTATTTTGATTTGAATTGTACTTGGTTGGAACAGTTTTCTATATCGTCTGTATAAAAACCATCTTTTTTTTTTGTCAGTTCTGTGTACCGTAATAATAAACCAAAGACACGGCGACATTCTTGAATTCTTGCCAAGTGTATTTAGGGCATTTGACTATTTTTACGATATTGTCGAAGTCATAAAAGCTAATTTGTTACACACCGACATGATTTTTTTGCAAATTCAATCAATCTGTTGCGTTGCTTTATTCAGTACTTTTGGTTTTTCGGTTTTTTACAGTTTTAAAAGTAGTATTCCTTATTCACATTCAGCTATTTTCCTAGAAATGCCTTGATCATGAAAATGGTTCACATTATTTCTTTATAACTTTTTAAGCTACTACAGCCAAAATTATTTGAGACTTTTGTCAAGCGTTAACATAGAATTCGAATTTAAAGTAACGAATATCATGGTAATTAGATCTTAGGGCAATTATTAAGAATCAGACAGGTATTTCTTGAAATCGTGTCGTTGTTTGTCCGTATGTATGTGCGATAACTCTTGAATGAAAAGTTTTTTCAGTCTTGAAAAATGAGTATACAAATTTCTTTTATTCTACGGAAGAACCATATCGAATTTTGTGAATAAATAATAATGATGAAACGTGGTATATAATTTATGTACATCTGTTATATAGGTTTATTATTAAATTAACATTGATAAAATTTTACTCAAAACTCTCGTGACATTCATTAATACAAGAAATTTACAAGTCAATAAAACCCAAAAAAATACAGCTAAAATAAGGATCATTGTAGATACTTTAAATCTAATTTAAAACGTGTAAAAAGTAATGTTATTAATTCAATTTTTAATTTAAATTTGGCCTTAAAAAAAACAAGACTTTAAACCTGTTATATAAAATGGGCCTTAGATGTTTGATATATTGAAAGGTGCAATGCTTGATCTGAAGGTCGAGGGATTAGTTGAAAATCCATGTAAATGTTCTAAATACTCAATCAAAAACGAAATGATAAAATGAAGATTTTCAGTTCCAAAAATAACATGTAACATCTTGTTAAGATAACAATAAACTAAAGAGTAGGCGGACTAGTAGTCCGTAAAGATTTCGTGAAAATACTTCTGGGCACATTCGTCCCTATTCCTTTTCACATGAGCAGTTAATTTTGTTGAGATTTATTAGTTTGAATTTTATGTAAGTTGATAGACAATTCAATCAGATTACCTATACGACGCAAAGTTTCCTTTTATAATTAGATTTTAGTTGTTTTATGGCCATAAAAATAGACTTGTTAACAAATAAAAAGTCAAAATATTGAAGAACTACTAATTTCAAATGATAGGTCGTAGTATCTATCACATTTTAGTTCTATTTAATGGCCTTTAACGTAATATTAAATAAGATATTCGCAGCGATTTAGACAAACAATATTGTCATAGTTTTTTTATTGTGGGGGAAAAAATCTGCAAAAGACATCTATTGAGAAGTGCATGTTGGAAAAACATGTGCAACATCAAAATAGCACATCTACTCTACTACCCTCTTATTACAATATTCTCGCTGTTTCTTTTATATTAATATTCCCATATCTGTTGCTATCTTAAATTCAGATTTATAATCGCAAATAATTTCACTGTTTATTCCATAAATTTATTTTATTTATTTGCGTATAGCTATATCACAGTTACGTTTTGTGTAAATATTAATAATTCATTTTTACAAACATTTAGTTGACAAATGTATTCAATAGACTCTTTGGTTGCAACTAAGAAATCGGACGGATTGCCATTGTAGGATCTCATCGGGCATTCTTCCACTAGATGTCTAACCGTTTGTCTTTCAGAACCGTAATCTCAGTTTGGAGAGGATATTTTTTCCCACCTAAAAAGTGAGTCTAAGCACCTGCTACAGTTCGTTCTTATTCTATTAAGTGTGGCTCAGATTCGTCTTGGTTTGTCGAAACCATCTGGCTTGCTTGTAATACATGGCATATTCTGGATGTCAGACGGTGCATTCTTTTCCCAATCTTCTCGCCAACGGTCGATAAAGCCTGGTTTAGTTGGGCGTCAATATTGATTGCAAAGTACTCCGCAACGGGATACACGAGTCCTAGTGCTGTCTATATAAGTGTAGACGCTGAGGAACGCCATGTGGTAACGCAGAACTTTTGCAGAATGTTATTTGGTGTTCTAAGTTTTGCAGACGCCTTTGTAAGATATTCTTTAAAGTTTAGCATTCTATCGAGTGTCACATCTATATTTTTTGGGTGTTTAGTGTGCTTGAGGAGTCTGTATTCAAAGTGGATTTTTAATTGGTAGTTGCCTCGTCTACTGTTTAAATGAACGGCATGATACTTCCGTCTTGACGGCGTTGGGTTGTAATCTCCAGTGGTGAAAATATCATCCGAGGGTAACCAGGTCGGACAATGTTTGTTCAGTAGTTTCCAATTCTTTAAGGCTCGTAGCAAGCTCCCAGTCGTCTGCACATCCGAATTTCTTTGATGTTGTTTCGGACATGCCTGCTATAAGTCCTTTGTATATGTAGCTTTTAGCTATATAAAGGCTAAAGAGAAGGGGGCAGCACCGATCCTTGTGGGAGGCCATTGATAAGTTTCATTTGGATACTAGTCTTATCGCCAATGATGACTTGGAAACATCTGTTGCATAACATACTATTAATGATAGCAGTAATCTTTCTGCATGGAATTTTAGATTATCCGTTGTCTCCACATGCTGCTGATACATCAATGAAAACAGTAGATATTTTTAGTTGTTTTTGAAAGCCTGATAGATATTTTTTTGAAAACACAAATATAATTTAATATACAACTTATCTAATAAGAAAGGAGGTTACAAGTCTAGAATTTAAAACTCAGGAAGCCTGAATAAAATGTCGAGCCTCTCCCAAGCGGAAACACTCCGTTGGAAGCTCTGTTGTGCTCAGTTAAAACTAATACAAAAAATATCGGGGACAAGCAGTCTTCAAAGCACTTCAAATACATATAATCAGCTCTCAAGAGGTTTAGGAACTCCTAGGGAACTTAAATGAACTAAGCAAGAAAAATTTAGTTACCCCCTATGGATTCCAGAACATACCGGGAAGAAGGGAAACAAAATTGTCTAAATCAATTCACCCAACTCCAAAAGAGTTGGATGAACCTTTACTCTGAGATAGCGCGTATTTAATCTGGAAGAAACAGAAAAAAAAGTAGATCATAAAAGATCCAGACATCAGGAAGACTTATTTAGAAGAAATGAAACAATCAAAGATACTTCTAGGAGCTATAACCATAGAAGATTTAAAGATTGCATTAGTTTAAACTTACTATTTTTATCAGAAATACTACCAGGCTATTGTCGGTGAACGAGAATCTGAAAACATTGAAGTTAGCAAATGTGAAGAACACTTTAAAAAAATTAGTATAGCAGATGTTATTAATGCAGATTATGTACGCATAAGATAGCAGAGGATTTATCTAGCGTAAATCATTTAGATATATTAAACTTTCTGGAAGGATTAAGGTTTAGTAAGCTAGTAAATACTAGTGAGGAAAGCAGACTAACTGAACAAATTCCCTTCGTTGGCTCAGTGAAGATGTTCGTTCTGTTGTAATGGAAACACCAAATAATAGTAGCAGAGTTTATTGTTGAGACGTACACTATGGGTGTAGACCCGGGATTACTTTGAGTAGAGACTGATGAAGTTGATCGTTGAAGACTATATGTTCGTTGAGTGAATATTGATTGAATGCTTCTCTAGTCAAGAGATATTAGTTTTATATAAATTCTATTTGGGTCAATATTTTTCGCGTACCTAGCGTGATATGTGTATTTAATTTATGTAAATTGTTTAACTTTGTCAGTACTTTTGACTGATGTCCAAATTATTATTTATAATTGACCAAATGTGTATGTAACCTAATTAACTACGTGTGTGTATTTAATAACAAATAGATTCATTCGGTCTACTGGGTGATAAAATTATACTGTCCAATTTCGGATATGAATTCTGAAGATTTGATATTGGACACTAACGCTTAATGCTAATAAAACAAAATTTATGACAATTTCCAAAAAACAACAAGACAGTTTAAATATAAGAGGGGTTTCAATAGAAAAAGTAAAAAAATACAGATATCTTGGCACAATTATTAATGAAAATAACGAGTATACAGAAGAAATAAAAATAAGAATTGGGCAAGTTGAGCAACATTTAATAAGATGAGAAAAGTATTATGCAGTAGAGACCTTAGTTTGCAACTCAAAATAAGAATAGAATATTACGTTCATATGTGTTTTCGGTGCTGCTGTATGGGGTGGAGGCCTGAGCCTTAAAGAAAGAGGTGAGCGATCGACTTGAAGCATTCGAGATGTGGACCTACCGAAGAATATTAAAAATAAGTTGGGTAGACCGAATAACAAATGTTGAGGTCCTCAGAAAGATGACAAAGGAAATGGAAATCATGAATACGATTAAGATAAGAAAGTTACAATATCTCGGCCATGTTATGAGAGGGGATAAATATGTGTTGCTACAAACCATAATGCAGAGAAAACGAAGTATTGGAAGAATATCCTGGCTCAACAATCTGAGAAAGTGGTATAATTGCAGTTCCGTCGACTTGTTCAGAGCTGCAATCTCAAAAATGAAAATAGCTGTGATGATTACCAACCTCCTTAGAGGAGACGGTACCTAAAGAAGAAGAAAGCTGCTTTAATCACTAAGAAACTATCAGAGAACCAAGAAAAGAGGGAAAATATATATTATAAGTTGCAGTGTGACTTCTCCCTTAAAAAGTATAACAATACCTCTTGACAAGGAATCTTTAATCTGTTATTACCGCCAAACAAATAAGACGTATTGATCTACAGAGTATTTCTAGATTTTCGAAGGGTTCTCCAACTTTTTATCTCCTCCAATTTTGGTTTGCTACTAAAACTTTTCCAAAAAGGTTCAAAAATTCACCGTCTTTTTTGTCTTTTGGTCATAGCTCTGGTCACTACTTGGTATAGTCGCAAGCTTTTTGCCATAGATATTACTTTAAAAGTAAACCGGAACAATTACATGAAACATCAAAGCAGATAAAAAATAAAAAATAGAAAATCACCAGGAGAGGACAGAATCACCAGAGGTCAAATCAAAGGACGTTATCCGCTTATTGTACGTAAGAGAGATACCTCTAGGCAAAATCAAAACGATCGAAAATATCTACCAAAACAACACAATAAAAGTAAAAGTATAAGAAGAACTAACCGACCCTATTGAAGCTGGCAATGGGATAAGACAGGGAGATTCCCTGAGTCCTCTATTGTTCAACCTGATTATGGATGAAATAATAAAAAAAATAAGAACTAAAAAGGATACCAAATGGGAGAAAAACAACTTAAAATAATCTGCTATGCAGACGACGCAATACTACTCTCTCAAAATCAAGATAATTTACAAAGTGCTGCACCAATTTATTATAACCGCCAGAAAATGTAACATGTTCTTCTTCTTAGCCTTCTGTCGTCCATGTTTGGACATAGGCCTCTCCCAACTCCTTCCATCGGTCTCTATCCTGAGCAACATATTTCCAATTTGTTAATTTATGTTAATTTTCCTATACAAGACAAAATGCATGGTAACAGCAAATTTACTAAGATGTAATTTGGAGTTACTTAGTGTTACCCTGGCAAGTCTACATCCTTGCCCTTCTTCCGATCTTTTCATGGTTTGCGTATAAGAGTGACATTTGAAAATTTCCGCGATTGTTGTAGTTGACCAACCAAAAAGATCCCCAAATTTTATAAATGCTAATAATTCTCTTCATACTCTCGGCATATCCTATCGTTTCCAGATTTTTTATGCAACCCATTTTCACCTTTTGATGCTTCCCCCTCTTGCTTAACGTTATTAGCTACTTCTACATGGATGCCATTGCTACATACACTTTTTTTACCTTTAATACTTTTTTAACTCCTTTTATTTTTTTAATGATCGCACTTTTGTATAAAATGTATTGACATACAAATATGTTAATACATTTTAAGCGTTATTGAATTTCTGAATCGTTGCCGATATAAAAAATTATTTTTTATTACACAATCGTACGATATGTTTGTATACTTTTGTCAATTGTAAGTACAACCTGCCTTTGATACCTGCAAAACAGAATATACTTAGTACCATACGCCGATGAACAAACACAAACTAACCACAATACCACACCACACACCAAAGTTTTTTTTTGTACTTTTCATAGTTTTATTATAGTTTATATATTTTTATTATTTATAATATCGTTAGTCCATTCAACAGAATATACCAGTACAAGTTGTTTTTAAAATTGAACTGTGATTTTAACGTTGTAGACATTTACATTTATCATTGTACAGCGTGTTTATAAATAACTTCATTTATTTATTCTTCTCGTACTACTAAATATTTTGTTATCTATTGCTGACTGCATCACCAGTAGTAGAAAAAGCGGTAGGATCACTTCAAAATAACAGGTTTGAAAGTAAAATGAACAGTTTTTTAAATACACAGATGTATCGGTTCGCCAAATAAAATGTTCGCTTAAATTCAAATGGAATTCCTCGTAATAATCACGTAATTGAGCTCAAGTCTGCATTGCTAAATTTTTAATTTCTTTATATTTAATAAATATGACTTAAGATGGTCAATTGGGACCACAGAGGAGTAACAATAGACGGCAAGAAGCTTAACTATCTCCGTTTCGCAGATGACATTGTCCTTATCACAGATAATCACAGACGTGATAAATGAAGGCTGGATGATGATGACGCTGAGAAAGAGCTAATCAAAGCCCTAACATCTCAAGTGTTACAGTTACATGTTTATTGTTAAACAATTGGCACCCAACGATCTAGGTAGTTGCTTTTTTGTTAAAATTTATTATAATAAGTAGATATGGAACTAAACATTTTCATGTTGGATTTAGATATTTATTTGTCGGTATATATTATTATATTGGACTTATTAGTGAAAAATAAATACAAAATTGAGCAGTTACTATTTTTATTTTATTAATTTTTCTTTAACTGTGACCCTACCGCTTTGTTCTGTTATAAAGTGTTATTCAATTTGTTTAAGCTGCATTTTTTTGCAGTTTGTTGTAAAGTTAAACCATTTGTACCATTTATATATTATTATCTGGTAAATAAGACAATTGTGTACCATACTGTGTGGTTTAAGATGTGATTTATAACAAATGTTTATTTTTAATTTGGTTTTGGCAATAATATAATCAAATACCAGCGTAAAAAATTTATTTAACCTTTTGATTTCCCAATTTTAAGCGCCAAAGTAATACAAGTTGCCTTTATTAAATATCGGCGATTGAGTAAGATGAGATAACTATGTATCTGGCATTAGCAAATACAAGAAATATTAAACGGCGTTGAACATGGTAATCTTAGTTTCGAGACACAGACAAACAAATTCTAAGAATTACAAATTTAATTGAGAAAGACATATTCTCGCCTTAATTATCAAAGGGGCATTGATTCTCTGACACAGATACAATTGACAGTGGGATAACTGGTTACTTTGATTAACTTGGTTTGAAACGATTCGATTAAAGAGATAGACAAGCTGATAGTGCAGGTACTGCAAACGCCATATAGGAAGATCCAACTTCGCGCATGTGGCGTGTGTCGACATATATATATATATATATATATATATATATATATATATATATATATATATATATAAGAATTACTGGATATTAGTGACTGTCAATATAAACAAACAACACAGTTTATACTCTGAGATAGCGCGTAGAAAATTGGCCGGGATGTTAATGAAACACTCTTGTGACTTTTTGTCTAGCTTTCGGAATGGTTTTATTCCTTTTTCAAGACACTGTAATAAGAAAAAATGTAAATATTTATAAAATATCACAAATCTTCAGTGCAACTTACTAGTCGTTGAGATTATTTATAAAAGCATAGACACTCAACATTAATAACACACACATAAAATAGTGGACAAAATACATTTTAAAATTCTTTAAAATTTAGGTAAAAATAGTAAAAATTTTGTTGTCATCTTTTACTGTTGTGTTTTAACTCTGGCACATAGAGAACAAAAAGAAAAAATCCTATGATTAAAAAGTAATTAGGTGTACTTAATATCATATTTCTTTTTAAGAAATACTAGAGGCCCATCTTAGGTGATTTTAATTTTTAAACCTGTCTTAATGGTATGCAACATGTTATGCATATAACTGTAATTTGTGTGGGTACGGGTGCAGGTAGATATTAATTTTATTTTGGATGTTTTTCTAGTAAGTAACAATAAATGTTGCTCAGTTTATCTATGTCTGACTTTTTATTGATGTAAGATGTACTCGATTTTATGGAACACATTTCCAAGAAAACACGTTTTGAATGGTTCTTTTCCTTTGCCAAAATACAGGAATCCTCGAAATTAAATTCATGTTTCAACGTTAATGCATGTTCTGTCAATGCACATGCATTTATTTTTTGGTTTTTATATCGCTACGATGTGAGATCACCCTACTGTGAAAATTACGAGATGATTCTCCTATATATATTTTGTTACAATTATTACACGGTATAGAATAAACAACATTTGATGACTCCTGTATTGTGAAAGGATCTTTTGTTTTTGTGTATAACTTCGATACCGTTTTCACATTTTTGGTTGTAATTTTTAAATCACTAACATTTTTGAAGATGTTCATTAGCTTCGGTGTCAAAACTGGAATGTAGGGTAGGCAACCATAAGTTATTTTAGATGGTATCACTGATGTGTTCTGTGTCAATGTCAATTGTCGGACCTCATTGTTATGAAAATTTTGGTTGTCAGAAAAATTCGAAGGAAAAGGAGAACCGAAAATGAGTTTATTTAACAGCCCTATACTTATAACAACGTGTAAAGAAAAGATACCTTTTCACATACCTTTTATTAAACGATATGTTGATGATTTGATTTTATCGGTCCCTGAAAACAAAGTAACTGATGTGTTAAACACCTTTAACGCCCAATGTGAACACCTAAAGTTTACGGTTGAGAGAGAGGCTGATAATATTATTCCTTTTTTAGACATGCTAATCCATCGTGGCAATGATGGCATGTTAAGGACGGAGTGGTATCGTAAACCTTATTTTAGTAACCGTTTTATAAACTTTCATTCTCAACATCCATCCAAGATGAAAACAAATTTGGTTTTGGCCCTGAAAACTAGGGTTATCAACTTGTCACACATCGAGTTCAGAGACGAGGGACTAAAAAAGCTGAGATCTATATTACAAGAGAACTCCTATCCTATAGGGCTGTTAAATAAACTCATTTTCGGTTATCCTTTTATTTCGAATTTTTCTGACAACCAAAATTTTCATAACAATGAGGTCCGACAATTGACATTGACACAGAACACATCAGTGATACCATCTAAAATAACTTATGGTTGCCTACCCTACATTCCAGTTTTGACACCGAAGCTAATGAACATCTTCAAAAATGTTAGTGATTTAAAAATTACAACCAAAAATGTGAAAACGGTATCGAAGTTATACACAAAAACAAAAGATCCTTTCACAATACAGGAGTCATCGAATGTTGTTTATTCTATACCGTGTAATAATTGTAACAAAATATATATAGGAGAATCATCTCGTAATTTTCACAGTAGGGTGATCTCACATCGTAGCGATATAAAAACCAAAAAAATAAATGCATGTGCATTGACAGAACATGCATTAACGTTGAAACATGAATTTAATTTCGAGGATTCCTGTATTTTGACAAAGGAAAAGAACCATTCAAAACGTGTTTTCTTGGAAATGTGTTCCATAAAATCGAGTACATCTTGCATCAATAAAAAGTCAGACATAGATAAACTGAGCAACATTTATTGTTACTTACTAGAAAAACATCCAAAATAAAATTAATATCTACCTGCACCCGTACCCACACAAATTACAGTTATATGCATAACATGTTGCATACCATTAAGACAGGTTTAAAAATTAAAATCACCTAAGATGGGCCTCTAGTATTTCTTAAAAAGAAATATGATATTAAGTACACCTAATTACTTTTTAATCATAGGATTTTTTCTTTTTGTTCTCTATGTGCCAGAGTTAAAACACAACAGTAAAAGATGACAACAAAATTTTTACTATTTTTACCTAAATTTTAAAGAATTTTAAAATGTATTTTGTCCACTATTTTATATTTTATGTGTGTGTTATTAATGTTGAGTGTCTATGCTTTTATAAATAATCTCAATGACTAGTAAGTTGCACTGAAGATTTGTGATATTTTATAAATATTTACACTTTTTCTTATTACAGTGTCTTGAAAAAGGAATAAAACCATTCCGAAAGCTAGACAAAAAGTCACAAGAGTGTTTCATTAACATCCCGGCCAATTTTCTGACTGCAACCCTAATAAACTGTGTTGTTTGTATATATATATATATATATATATATATATATATATATATATATATATATATATATATATATATATATGCACAAGATGCGCTTTCACCACAACTCTTAACAGCTCTGGAACACATAATCAGAAAAAAACGACTACAATATTCCATCGAGAAGGCCCAAACTTACTGCTCGTATTTGCAGACGGTATCGATCTAATAGAAAACACCAGATTAAGGATGTAGGAGCATGATAAAAAAGATTCTAACAGCGCAACCCGTGGGAATGGGAAGACGGGGTAGACCAAAGCTGAGGTGGATGGACGGGGTAACACAAGATGCCGAGAAGATCGGAGTCGGCAACTGGAAAATGCAAGCGAGGGACAGAATAGAATGGCGTAGAAAGCTTGAGAAGGTCGATGCCCTCTAAGAGCTGTAGCACCAAGATGATGATGATGAAGGATGTAGGAGACTTTCGTCAGGTTCGAGAAGAAAGCAGAGAAAATAGGGTTCCATATCAATGAAAACAAAATTAAATACATGTATATGAGCCGCAACAACCGAAACAGAGATAGAATCGAGCAGAACATCACCATCAATGGCTTTAACTTTGAGCTCGTCAGAGAATTTAGGTATCTTTGGACAACAATAACGAATCAGAAGAAATAAACAATAGGATACAAACCGGCAACAGATGTCTTTATGCCCTTCAAAACCTTATAAAATCGAAACAAATAACAAGACATACAACTACTCACACCAGCATATTTAAAGGAACAACCATAAAATCTGAGTAATTTCTCTGTAGTCTATATTATATTGTTTAGTTTAGATAATCTCATAATACGAATTTCGGTGAAGAACATATTTTTAATTTGTATTACAATGATACTACAATATAGAACCAGTTTAACCCTATAACGCCGAATTTTTAATGTATTCAAAAAAAAAAAATTTGTTTCTTATTACTTATTTTGCTATTATTAATTTACAGATTAAAAAAAAACAGTTTTTTTTTAAATATTAGGTGTTTTTTTGAAACGTTACGAAATCGTCACAAAAGTCCTTTGTTTAGAAATAACTCATGATTTAAATTTTGAAAAGTTTTGATTTTTTGCTTAATTTTACATACATAGTAATGCACAATATCGATATAAAAGACATAATAAATTTGAAAAACATCAATTTATTATAAATTAAATACAAAAATAGAAGTTATTATGTAATGTGGAAATGTATAAAACAGTTCTTTTCCTTTGTAATGCACAGGTGTACTTTACATTTGGTGCACATATATACTGGAGCACTTCTACAATTGATATTTTTACACCTACCCCTATCTGTGACCATGGGCAAGTGATCAAGCCCATCTAGACGTATGTCTGCTACCGGAATACTTTTAGTGGCTGGACCTAGCTTCTTTTTTGAAAATTCTGCATCTGTGCTGGTTTTTGATGGACGACCCCTTTTTGATTGTTGGGTTCTTTTCCCTTCCAATAGCAGTGCCTCTATGCTCATTTTGAATTCTTGTAGATTAACTATGTTTCTTTTAGGTACCTGTAAGGATTCGCAGTCTCTTCTGTAAATGAGCCAAGAGTTTACCACAGTAACATCTAAAAAGTGAAAAAACAATTTGTGATAGAACTTTTTAGATCTAATATGAATTCTGTAAAGAGCAATTAATGCATCCATTAGGTCCACTCCACGCATAAATTGGTTATAGGTTTTGACAATAGCTGGACAGGTAATTGTAATATTCTGTTTAGTCTTTTTGTCATATCGCTCGCATGTTTCAGTAGGTTCTGCAGACGAAAATGTTGATAGCAAATTGACTACCCGATTATCAACCCATTTTACTGCTCTGACTTCAATATTATCTACTAGAGTCGAGACTTTTTGGAAGGATCCTTTACCTTTTTTTAGTAAATCTTTATCCTTGTTTAGAGGAACTCCCGATAAGCGATTTATCCTTACTATTCCAAGGCAATAAATTTTCTTTTTTGCCAAATGCACCATCAGAGCTAGAGAGGTAAACCAATTATCGAAATATAGGAGATGATTTGCACCTACAGGAATATGAGTGGCTAATTGCAGTACCACATTGGAACTAGCTCCTAAATCTGGTTCTCCAGTTACTGGTTGGATTTTTTCAGAATATATAAAAAAATCATACATAATTCCTTTCTCATCACAAAGAGCAAATAATTTGTAGCCCCATTTGTGTGGCTTGCTGGGTATATATTGTTTAATGCTAGATCTGCCTTTGAATGGTACTATCTGTTCATCAATACATAACATTTGAGGCATTGGAATTTCTCTAAATTTCGCCTGTAAATGATTTATCAATGGCCTTATTTTGAATAGTTTGTCATATGTGGTATTATCTTCTGGTATTGTCGAATTATCGTTAAAATGGATTTTGGATTTTATTTCTTCCCACCGATCCCTGGTCATTACTTCCGATACAATTGGACAGTTTAACTTAGTTTTCCAATACAATCTTGAGTTGGATAGTTTTACCATGGACATCGCCAATAAGGACCCTAAAAATTGTTCCAATTCAGGAATTGACAATGACAGACTTTTATTGGGATTTTCTTGAATGGCATACAAGTTTGACTGCTCAACTATGTGAGTCAGAATATCTTCCGAAAAAAAATTTCTAAAATATTTCACAGGTCGCTTTACAACTCCAGACGGCTCTAGTTGACCTAACCATATAGGAAGTGGTTTAGCACAATCTTCAGTTGACACATGTCGCCAAAGTGGATAGGTTTTACGACTCTTTGATTTTAATGTTTCTGGTGCAGCTACTGTTTCTCCACTGGCTTCACTTTCTTCAGTACTATCGTCAGATTCATCTATAATAAAAAAGAGTATAAATGAGTCATTTCAAACTATAATACAAAGAGGCAAAGCAGTCAATACAAATGACTAGAAAATTATAAAAAGAACTATAAAAATAATTACCCAAATCCTCGAAATTAATATCAGAACCATCTACAGTATCTGTACTACTCTCATCCATTAAGGGAAGACGTTTTTTGCCATAAAACGCTGCACAATCCATAATTATTTTGATCAATCTAAAAAAATCCAAAAGACGAGAGTGACGATTTCGTAACGCTTAAAATTTTCAATAAAAATACAGAAAAATAATTAATTTTAGCACATATTACCTTCGCCAAACGATAATCGTCCTTCTAGAAGTATGTAAAAAAAAATCCAACGTTCATATGCTGCTTGATTCCAATTTATAACAATAAACACTCCACAGTACACTATAACCTAACTTTTCATTAGTGCACTGTCAAACAGAAACATCTCACGTGAATGTGCCGCGCGAACGTAATCAAAACGGGTTTGCTATATTTTCACTGAAATGTAACGATACCGATCCCGTCGGCGTAGCCGTCCTACATGGGTTATTTTGTGCATAAGACCAGTGTTTATCAAACGTTACGAAAACGTCACGCTCAGCGTTATAGGTTTAAGAAGAAATAAATCACAAAGATGTCAGATTCAAACAAAATACGGATTTTAAACACAACAACTTTATTATACAATTTGAACATAAATGATTTTTTTCGTTTTAATAGCGTGTGTTTCTCCAACGAGCCCTTACAACTGCAGTCATTCGTCTTCTCATACTTCTGATAAGGCTATCGAGGCGATCTTTCCCATTCCTCAATCAAAGCAATTCTTCCTTCCTCTTGTTTTGAGTAACAGGAACCCACACCCTAAGTTTTCTGCCTATCATTTCCCACACATGCTCTATCAGGTTTAGGTCTGGGGAACACGCTGTCCAATTCATTGTTGTTATACCCACTTGTAATAAAAAGTTTCTTAGATACAACAGCGTACAACGTGTGAGCACGGATTATCCTGCATTAAAATAATATTTTTTCCAATGTATGGTGCAAAAGATGCCACATGGTCTTGGAGAATATCTCTGATGTACCTATCTGCTATTAATTCTTCACCATCAGTCACCACTAACTCTGTTCGTACCCCAAACGTATATCGCCCTACGCCATAATTGAACCTTCAACAAAAGTACGGTCGTAGTAAAATTGAAAGGTGTATTTTATTCTGCTTGGCGTCGATACCATCATTCTTTACCGTCGATGCAATTTACGCAGAAACATGCACCAGTATCAATGTCAAATAAAATTGACTTCCACCTCTAATACTATTTTCTCTGAAGCTGAATTTTCAGATTCTAATGAAGACAAGAATCCCATAAATAATGAATTATCTTCCTTGATATTCATCTTGTATATCCCCTTCTAACAATATAACTTTCGAACGACAGACAGTACTTGACGAAATAATATTGGGAAATTTTGGAAGCGAAGGCAGAAATGATAGAGGCAAACAACTACTGACTTTACTTTTGGAAAACAATATTTATCAAATGAACAGCTTCTTTAAAAAGAAAAAACACAGAAGATGGACATGGGAAAGTCCTGATGGAAAAACAAGGAACGAAATCGACTATTTCTTAACAAACAAAAAAGAATTATTTAAAGACGTAAATGTGCTAAACCAGTTCAGTACAAGCAGTGATCATAGGTTAGTAAGAGCTAAAATAACGATATTAACCGAAAAAGTAAGACTCAAAATGATAAATAAGAAACAACCAAAGAAATGGACAAAACCAACTAACATTCAGGAGTTCGAAAAATATATTGGTAATTCATTGAAAGATACCACAACAGCAGACATCAATATATTGAACAAACAAATAGTCAACACAATACAACAGGCTCAAACTAAATATTGTCCGACAAGCAAAAAAGATGAAAAACTGAGTCAACCCGCGATAAATCAAATAAATAAGACGATCACAAAGGCAATAAGAAAAGACATAAGAAACTACAATGTAGAAAAAACAAAACAGGCAATAGAGCAAAATAAGAACATGAAAGTTTTGAAGAGGAGCGTACAAAAGGGGAAAATAGAAATTAACAAACTGAGAAACAGCACTGGAGAAGAAACAACGAACAGAGATGAAATATTAAGAATAGTCGAAGAGTTCTACACAGAGTTATATAGATCAAGAAAAAAAGATAACAATACGGAACCTCCAATTACACTAAAAACTGGGGTATTAAACCAAGGATCAGATTTAATGCCCGATATAACAAAATCAGAAATCAAAGAAGCCCTGAAGAAAATGAAAAATAATCGAACCCCGGGTGAAGATGGAATAGTATCAGAAGCACTAAAAATTGGAGGGGATGTATTACTTGAAAAAATTAAACAACTTTTCAATATCTGCCTTCACAGCGCCAATATTCCAACAGACTGGAACAACGCTACTATGATTCTATTACACAAAGCAGGAGATAAAGCAAATTTAGAGAATTACAGACCGATTAGCCTCCTCAGCCATATATATATATATATATTGTAACGATTGGGGTTTATAGAAAATAATTTATAAGTTATATACTACATAATATTAGATATAAAAAAGTATTTGATTATTTTAAATAAGTTATATACTAGAGAATTTAATAAAAATATATTTATGTGAGGGCATTTTTAATAAATTAGCATAATAATTGTAAAAAGTTGTATTTTAATATTGTAAATATATATAAGTGAGCCATGTGCTTAGGCAACCAAAAATACTCTCGGAGATTGACAGATATTTATACTCTGAAGTGACGTTTAAAAATATTTACGAATATAAAGTGGGTTATAATAATATATTGTTTGAAATATGTATTTTATTAAATTAGAATGTTAAGTTACTAATTTAATTATATATTCTGATCTGAAAAGCCTAAATGTAAACAAAATTATTAATAGAAAAGAATGGAATTCTCTGGATCTCCGGAGATGGCCATGTTTGCGAAATGGTTTGTTCCAGAAAATTCAGACATGTATTAAATAGAACTAAATATAACATGATATCTTACGAGATGGTTCTAGAATATCGAAAAGATATAAATACCCGTGATTTGGATTCAAGATGGCAGTTTTTACTATGAAGGCAGTTTTAAAAAGTTTTTAGTTAGAAGTCAAGCAGTTTATTATGAAAGTTAGTAGAAGATAGACACAATTAATTAGTGAAGTCAATTGTTCACAGTTTTAGTAAATCAGTCAAGCAGTTTAGTAAGAAATATGAAAGATTATTTGGAGTCAGAGAATCAGGTACAAATAGTCAAATTGTTTAATATAGTGAGTTAAATGAAGATTAAAAATTATGCATATAATTAATGCACATTTATAATTATACACAAATAATTATTGAAGATTATAAAAGTATATTGGAAGAAATTAAATTATATTGTGGTTGGAGATTAGTATAAATCAACTTATAATAATTGGATATTGGTATATTGAAAAGAAGAATAAATAT
The DNA here is from genome assembly GCF_040954645.1 of Diabrotica undecimpunctata. Lineage (NCBI taxonomy): Eukaryota > Metazoa > Arthropoda > Insecta > Coleoptera > Chrysomelidae > Diabrotica > Diabrotica undecimpunctata. Next base: position 3,029 of record NW_027312634.1, on the reverse strand, counting down.
AAATGCTGTTTGCTGGTTTGGTTGGTGGTGTATAGATGCTGGTGAAGAAAAATATATCTTAAATTGGTAGAAGCTGATAATTGAAAAAAGTAATTTCACAAAAAACAAGGATAACTGAAGTACGAAGACATTCAGTGGGGATTAGAATCTATATACTTAGTGGAAAATAGTTCATTTAGGCATTCAGTGAAAGAAAGGTACAAAATTTTGTTAATATAATTTAGTTAGTGTCATAACAATTTCAATTTTGAAGATAGTTTGTTTAAATTTTAGATTGTCTATAGAATTTAATTAGTTTTATAAGAATATCAGTTTAAAGATAGTTTATGTTAAATTTACATTGACTAGGTTAGATATATATGTGTGTTTCATAATAGTTATAATAAAGATAATTTAAAAAAGTACTTACAAGCTAATTCTTTGAGAACCGCGATAAAAACCCTATATTATTAAAAATACTCATTGCTCATCATTCAAACAAAAAAAACACATCATAACAATTTGGCGCCCAACGTGGGGCTCTCTATTTAAAAGAATTAGTTTGGGAAGATAAGTGCTCTCATATAATTAAATTAATTATCAGTAGAAAGGAAAAATAATAGATTTTATTATTAATTATATTTGAACAAGTAAAGTCTCAAAATGTCTCAAGGAAAGAAAGGTACAAGAAGCAAAAAGAATGAAGAAGATGTGGAAGTAGAAACACAACCTATACAAGAGGAGAGTTTAGTTCAAGTTCCACAAGATACTGCAGAAATGAATCCAGAAAGAGAGGAAAATGTCAATATGGCAGCTTTGATGTCATTAATGATGCAGATGAACAAGACAATAGAAGAGAATTCAAAAGAAATCAAAGAAGACATAAAAAAATTGGAAGAGAATTCAAAAGAAGTCAAAGAAGACATAAAAAAATTGGAAGAGAATTCAAAAGAAGTCAAAGAAGACATGAAAAAAATAGAACAAAAAATGGAACAGAATTCACAAGAAGTCAAAGAAGACATGAAAAAAATGGAACAGAAATTGGAAGAGAATTATAGAAAATTAGAAAAGAAAATAGAAGATAATAATAATAAAATTGTAAAACAAATGGAAAAACAAATGGATAAAAAACTTGAAGCTGCAGAGAAAAAAGTAGCAAATGAAATAAAAAGTATACGGAATGACTACAAGAAAAGGATAGACAATGAGAGGACAGAAGTAAAGAGGATTATTCAAGATAATAAAATAGATATAGAACAGAAAATAGAGTTACAGAAATGTAACTTAGAAGTAAAAATTAACGAAGACAGGAGAAACACAGAAGAAAAATTAGACGATATACAACAAAATATCCAAATAAATAGTAATCAAATAAGAAATGTGGAACAGAGAATAGATGATATTTCACAAATGAGAGACATAGGGAGACCTTACTTAAATTTAACAAATGAGACTGGGATTAAATTCTCTGGTAATATAAAAAATTTGCATCCTAGAGTATACATAAATAGTTTAAAACATAAATTAAGATTTGTGAATAATATTAATGATATTAAAGATTATATTAGAATGACATTAAATGACAATGCAGCAACTTGGTTTGCTAGTATTGAGAATGATTTAGATAATTTTCAAACATTTGAAAATAAATTTTTAAATTATTATTGGGGTGAATTAGAGCAAGCCAAGTTTAGAGAAATTCTATATTTTGGAAAGTATAATCAAAATTTAAAATCAAATATGGTAGATTATGCATTGAAATTGATAACAGTTGCAAAATATTTAGAACCACCACTTAGAGAGGATGAAACAGTCTTAAATGTATCTAGACATTTTGATGCTGATGTTGTGCAAACCGTAACTGTACAAAATATTCAAACAATAGATAGTTTTATTAATTTTATTCAAAGAATACAAAGAGGCAATATGACAAGTAATAATAATAACAGAAAAAACAATAGTAACTTTCAATATAATAGAAATGATAATCAACAATATAGACAATCATATAATAATTATAGATATGTTGATAGTTTACAAAATTTTAATAATAATAATAGTAATCAAAATAGACAGAATTTTAATAACAATACTAGTTATAATAGACAACATTTTAATAACAGTACTAATAATAATAAACAAGATTTTAACAATAGAAGAAATACAGAGCGACCTAACTATAACAGACAGGTAAATTGTGTTCGAAGGAATAGAAGCTGCGAAGACAGGGAACGAAATAGTACAAGGCAAGAAAATGTGAGTAGAAGTCATAGTAGGGAAAGACATAGGACATTAGATTCAAGTGGTCAGATACAATCTGACAATTCTAATAATCAAAATTTTGTGCAGTAAACTTTCTGAATTACAAGTTAGGCCATTGCTATTATGAAAAACCTTCTGAATTTATTTCTTTAGATGAAGATAAAATTATTGAATCTATTAATTTAATTTATATAAATGCTTTGGCCAAAAATAAAATGATTAAGATTATGATAGATACTGGTTCAGAAAGTACTTTAGTCTCGGAGAATTTTATTTTTAATACATTAAAACTATCAGATATAATAAAGATTCCAAAAATTAAAATTATTGGTGCAAATAATAAGAAGTTGGGTGAAATTGATAAACTAGCCAATTTTAAAATTAATATTCTTAATAAAGAAATTAATATGCAAGGATTTATTGTCAAGGATTTATGTGTTGATATATTAATGGGAAATGATGAATTGGAAAAGAAGAAAGTAAAGATAGATTTTGAAGAAAAAATGGTAACTTTGGAAGGGCAAATAATTAAATTTATGCAGAAAGATGAGGTAGAAGAAGGAATAAGAGTTGATAGGATATTATTAAAAGAAAATAATGATGTTTATGAAGAAGAAATGTATTTTGATGATAGGGAAATGTCCCAGAAGAATGTAAAGAATAATTATTGTAGTGAATATTTAAGGAATGGAAATTTTAAGCAGATGGATGCCTACGAGGCGGAGTGCGTAAAATTGGAAGCAAGGAATAATGAGTACATAATGAAGAATAATTTTATTTGTAAAGAA
>NW_027312633.1:0-27470 GCF_040954645.1 Diabrotica undecimpunctata | reverse complement strand
ACGCGCTATCTCAGAGTTTGTTCGGTGTCGGAGGCCATGGCAGTTCCACATATTTATACTAATCACTGGATTTTCTAGCCATTCGTTAACGAAGTATTCATAAAATTTTGTTAAATATTAATCTTCCAGAGAATCAGATTGAATAATTAGCCACCCGTCTTCTATTTGCTCCAAAAGTAAGTATGCCAATGCAAAACACATTCTTAAATGAAGTCTAACGTTATTCTCGTTAATGTATTGTGTTGTCAGTGCAATCAACTGAATGTTCCTCCAAAGCGACAGTAAAATGGTATTTGCATCCATGCAGTCTAACATCTGGGAAAACAGTTTTGAGAGCTTGAATAACATCTTCAAAATCAAGCGTCACTGTTGTTGGTTTCCTTTCGCGTAGTCTTTTTTCAGTATTGTAAACAGCTTTTATACGTTTTCATTTTTTGTTTGGTAGAAGCGCATACAACACAGGAACAATTCTTGTTTCGTCGTCAGTGCTGCTCCTATCAACATGCATTGTTGTTGTTTTTGTTGCTAACGTTTCTTTTGCTTTCGAAGTCGAAAAACATAAAATTCTTTCTCCTTCTTTAGTGTCGACTTCTCCTCAATGGAGGTTGGCTACTACAATTTTAAACTCTTCTCTATCTTCAGCTGTTATTATTAGCTGTTCAAAATTTAGCCCTGTTCATTGTCAGATGTTTCTGAGCCACGATAGTCTTTTCCTTCCTAGGCCTCTCTTTCCCTCGATTTTTCCTTTCACTATAAGTTGAGCATATTGGTACTTATTATTTCTCAGTATGTGGCCTAGGTATGATGTTTTTCTAACTTTTACTGTGTTAAAAAGTTCTCTTTCCTTGCCTATTCTAGGCAGCACTTCTTCGTTTGAGGTATGCGATGTCCATGAAATTTTAAGTATTCTCCGGTAGATCCACATTTCAAAGGCCTCCAATTTATTTACGGTTGATATTTTTAGAGCCCACGTTTCAACTGCATATAGAAGAGTCGACCAGACCTAGCACTTTGATAAACGTAGTTGAATTTCGAGTTTTATTCGAGAATCACAAAGCAGTTTTTTTATTTTTTCGAAAGATTTTCTGGCCTGTTCTATTCTCGATCTTATTTCTAGATTAGGATTTAGGCTGCTATCGATCCAACATCCCAGGTACTTAAATCTATTGTCCTGTTCTAAAATGTGCCCATTATTGTGCAAGGTTGAGGTACGTTTTGGTTTTTTAGGATTGACATTACTTTGGTTTTTTTAATGTTTATTTTCATACCAAATTGCTCAAAGGTCAAGTTGGTCTTGTCGATGAGTCGTTGTAGACGTAAGTTGGAATCCGCAATTAACACTGTATCATCGGCGTATCTGATACTGTTGATATTTACGCCATTCACCTTGACTCCATCCTTGGAATCCTCCAAAGCTTCTTTAAATAGAAACTCGAAGTAAAGATTAAACAGCAGAGGCGACAGAACACATCCTTGTCTAACTCCCCTTCTAATTTCTACTTCTGCGGATGTGGAACCTTCGATCCTAACTCTGGCGTTTTGGTTCCAGTACAAGTTTTTTAAGAATTTGATGTCTTTTCCATCTAAACCGACTTCTTGCAAACGTTCTAATAGTAGGTCGTGTCTTACTCTGTCTAGTGTCGTCAAAACACAAGAACTTTGATCATCTTCTAATGTTAAAATTTCCAGTGGGATATCTATTTCAATAGACGACGCTGGTTCTGGTCCGACACCAGTTTGTTAATGTCTTGAACGACAGTGTAGACTTACGTAAGGCATACAAAGGAATTTCACTCACAAAATCGAGTTCTTTTGTAAATAGTTTTTCGGACTCTTCTCTGTAAATGTCTGAGGTTGGAGTATCTTCAGCTGTCTTCAGAGTGTCTGGAGCTCTCTTTTTTTAAATGTACGTAGCCTTTTTTACTTACATCGGGGACACCGGTGTGTTGGTTGACTTCGAGTAATTCCATCAGTTTTGTCTTTATCCTCTCTTTACAGTTGTGGTGACGTTCTTTTACACATACCCAAGTTACAACATTTTCCTTATTCTTCCTATATTTTCGATACTGATATCCAGCGTGAAGAGCAGAAGGTTTTCCCTTGGTGGTTACAATCACATTAAAATTTTCCAATATTAAAAGTTATAACGTACTGCACTAAACAATCTCTCAAACTAACAATATACAAATAATATGCATTTGTTTTAATATATAGATTTTGGTGATTCTCCCCCCCAACCTTTATAATGAGGCAAATACAAACTTTCCAAAAATCCGTAATGAGGCGATTATTGTGGTTTAGTCATTACTGTTTTCATTACTTATTGTTCTAATTATAGATAGGCGGATTAAAATATTTCAATAGAGTCAACCGGGCCTACTAATAACTCGAGTGGTTACCAATTTGCGACCTTCTTAGATTTCTAGCTTTTAAGTAAAATGTCTGATTGCAAGTGCAACGTTACCTGCCAAAATATTTTGGATTAACCGCTTTTGCAACGAAAATTACCTTGACCGCATATGCAACGACCGCATCTGAACCTATTTCAATTTTCAAGACCTTGTATTGGTTAAAAATTTGTAAATATATTGATTTATAATTAAGAAGTGGTTTCGCAGAAGTGTGGATTTTATAGTGATTTAGTTTCTAGGAACAAATTATGTAGAAAAACATTTCGGGTTATTTAAAAAATTACTAAACACTTAAAACTTAAAAAATCGTAAAAATAATTATACACAGACTTTTAATGAATAACATTCTTAGACATTTGGGTGCCCGTAGACAGACTTCCCCAATGCTGCAGTGTCGAAACAGTGAGTTATGAAGGTGGTGTGTATATGTTTTGGGGTGATATATCTTTAAAATGAAATACCCCATTTGTGTTCGTGCCCAGTAGTGATCGCAGAGACAGTTTGACAGCGGATAAATACATTACGGATTTTCTCCAAGACCATGTCGTTCCTTACGTCGGCTACACATAGGCTACGGCTTCATGCTAATGCATGATAACACTCGATGTCACACAGCGCCGATTACGAAAGTAACCTAGCCAACACAAATGTAACAACAATAGATTGGTCCTGTTTAAGTCCGGACATGAATCTCATCGAGCACCTATCAGATGAGTTCAAAGGCAGGGTTCGGGTCCGTAATCCAGCACCAGTCACAGTAGTAGAGCTAAAAACTGCATTAAATGAAGAGTGAAAGCGATTCCTCAGAAATCAGTCAGAAACTTAATAAGGTCCTTACGATATCAAATGGAAAGTGTATTAAAGCGCAGAGTATTCTTTTTGATTTTTTTAGGTATTTTGCTTTTATGTTCTGTACGTAATGACTAGACTTCGGCAAATATGCAAATAAAAATGTAGAAAATATGCGCATAAATATGCACGTGTTTACCCGAAAATATGCAAATATTTTACAAAATATGCATACAAATAAATAAAAAAATCGTAAAATAGTAACAATTTTTATTTAAAAAAAAAGTGTACATAACTAATTTCCTACTATTCATTAAGATTTACATTTATTTTAAGTAACTACATCATTTTTAAGTATGAATAAACTTATTTAGAATTATGGTAACAATAAATGACCAAGTGGTGTTCAAAATTTTCTAACAAAAAAGTTTGTGGTGGAAGAGGAATGTTAGGTAGCATTTCTTTATAAAGTTGAATTCTTATAGGAGATTTAAGAAATACTTTTTTGACACTGGATATCATGGTATTTACAAGAGGAAACTTTTTTCGTATTTCCTCTGCAACTCTGTTTAATCCATGCGCTACACAAGTAACATGTATTAATCTGGGAAAAATATTTTTAAATTTTGTCCTGCTTTCACCATATAAGGAGCAGCATCCGATAAAATAAGCAGTAATTTATTAGAAGGAATAGTTGTCGGAAGAAAAAAAGTTGTTAATGTTTCTTGTATAAAACGCAAAATTGTTAAAGCATTTGTTTTCTCAAGTTGCTGGCATGAAATAAGATGAGATTTTGGTAAGGTATCTTCTTTAAGAACACCAATCAATAAATGAGCAATATACTTTCCTGAGGAATCAGTGGTTTCGTCTACAGATATGTAAAAATAATTATCTGCAATTTCTTCCTTAATATTAATTAACACCGACGAGTATAGCCCGTTCACATTATTTCTTCTTAGAGACCGATCACTTGAAACATTAAGTTTGCAATATTTTTTTAGAAACGAACTAAAATTTACATTTGCTAATTTTGAAAGCGGTATGTTTGCAGACACTAATGCGCGACACAAGTCTTCATTAAAAGTTTCTTGCTCATCTAATTTTTTTGAAGTAGATTGGAAACATTTAGCCATTGAAGTTTGATGTTTTCCTCCTATTTTTCCTTTTTTTGCAATGTTTGAAGCAGTTCTCACATGTTGGTCTATCTGAAATTTTTTCTCACATGCTATCTATAAATAAAAATAAAAACCTTTATTTTCCCAACCTTTAAATATAAAAATATACAAGGTCTTTTTGGTTAATCAAATTAATATGTTTGGAAAAAAAACACTCGCTAAGTGTTTTAAATGCAGTATTAATCCACAAATTAGTTTTTGTTAATAACCATTAGTACATCATATAACTTATTTTAAAATTCAACAAAGTTGTTTTTTTGTTAATTCAATTACAATAAAATAATTGTGTTTTAGAATAGCTGACTTCATAAAAAAAGTAAAGGTGAAAATTTTTCTAAATACACACCATTGTATTGTACCATGGACAATTTTTTCTCACTAAAGGAAGCTATTTTTCATTTAAAAACAACCTACGAGTACTAAATTTCAAGTAAATACGTTTATTGGTTTTAAAGTTATTGTTGTTATTAACTAAAAGAATTAATTTTTTTTAATTTTAACACCCTGTATCTCGAAAAGTAAATAAGTTTGACCCCTCATTAACTATATCGTTTTGTTCAATTTTTCGAGAAGTATCTACAGTCAAACGTTGTAAGTGTCATTTGGAAACACCCTGTATGTATGAAATATTAGATATTTAATAGAAAATATTAGATACTTACAATTTTGCCACAGACTGAACAGTAGATTTTTCCCATATCCATAGACAGCTCTTTATAAGGTTTAATCCAAGTTGAAGCACTGGTTGTTTTAGGCATTATAAAATCACAATATTCCTTTTTGTTACGCACAACGAGTGTTTACGCTTTGAATATCAAAACAAAAATGATTTACAAATTTGAGCATCAAAGTAGAAATGTTTAGGTACCTAATTCAATAAACTGGGAGATTTTGGAAAATCCCTAAATTAGGAACAAAACTATTAGCCGTTTACCTGCTGTTAAGATACAATAAATTGTAGATAGATTTGGGGATTAGATCATAAAATGCAAATGAGCGAACCCTTAGCGATTATCCAATAACTGAATGCCTCAGTGACCGAGACTTTCTAAGAATGTTGAGGGCTACTTAAATTGATCTTCTTTGAAATTGTAAATGTTTTGTACCTGTAGAGATTATGTACTTAGATCATTTCTTGATTAAAATGACTACAAAATTTTATACAAGAATTGAAATAATTGGTATGTTTAAAAATTTCAAATACAGTATAAAAATCTGAACTTTTATGCACTTTATGCAAACTTTTATACAAATATGCCAAAATATGAAATATTTGCATAAAATATGCACAATATGCAAAATATGCAATATGCATATTTGCCGAAGTCTAGTAATGACTTTCATTTAACTTTATCAATGATAATGTCATTGTAATAAAAATTACTTCTGTTCGCAATACTTTACTTCTTATTTTACATATATCTGGATAGACACTTGCCAAACAGCATAGTCAAAAAATCTAGCTAATTGTAGTAATTTCGATATGTTAAATAAACTCAAATTGCCGCAAAATTTTAGGAACAGCATGATATACTTCTTATTATCGTATCCATTATTATTAGTAATAGAGCTATTTCAATATGTGTTCTATACATACACAAGCACCATTAAGTACGTTTTCCTTTGTTACAGGTATTCGACTACACCCAATTTTACCTGGATCTGTCAACGGCCAACGCCAATGAAAACAGAATCGCCGAGTGGACTGTAGAATACAACTTCAGTACGTATTATTCCATTAACGAGATAAGCGCTGGCAGTCTACACGCCCTTGCCGACAAATTCACACAGGACAATCCTTATGGGAATTCGATCTTCAGCAAGTAAGTTTAAATGGAATTTAGTTGAAAAGCCACGATCGATGCACAAGAATCGATTGCTTCCGGTCAAACCCGATTTAGCTTTGTTTGTTTAGTATTCATTTGCGGAATGTCAATTAGGTGCATTACAGAATTTGCAATGCCGTTAAATAAAAAAGACTATTTTGTTTTTGTTTTCAATACATGTTTAGTAAAAAATATATTGCAAAAAAATATAAACCATTCATTCCTTAAGAGTTTTAAAAGATTCCAAGTACAAATATGGATTTTACCACTCTGAGATAGCGCGTGTTTATTGATATACATTTCCAGTTATTATTGATCTCTGTCATTTAAAAGGCACTCTTTTATTCCTTTCGCTTGCATACTCGTGTCGACTTCTTTTCTCCAGCCTGAGCTCGATCAGCTCTTCTTTTGTCTTCCCTGCAGTATCCAGTTTAATACTTTTTTTGGGCTTCTGCTATCATCTATTCTTTATATGTGCCCGTACGATCTTAGTTAATTGATGCTAATGTCCTCTATTATTATTTGTCTAACACCCATGATATCTTTAATTCTTTCATTTCTTACTCTGTTATATCTTCATTTACCGGCCACTCTCCTCCAATAATCCATTTCTGTTGCTTTCAAAATTTTTGGGGCTTTCTCCTCCTTCAATGTCCATATTTTGCTTCCATATGTAACAGTTCTCTTGACAATGCCAGTTTGAAATAGTTCTATTTCACTATTCTTCTATCTTCTTAGGTTATGTCTATTTATTTGTGTTTATTTTCTTCATCCATTGTAGAGAGATTTATTTGTTGCTTTTCTAAAATTAGAATTTGTAGTCCTATTTACATCTATTCTGTTTTTTTTATATTTATTTTTAAGCCCCATTTGGGATATTCCTAGATAAGTTTACGTGTGATATATATGTATATCTGTGTAGTCATGATCCAAGACTACTTGGTCATTTAAAAAGCATACCTTGTACAATACAGTGTCGTTTAGATGGATATCCCTACCACTACACTTTCTTTTCCGTGTCTTTTGAGTCGTTTGAGTCCTTTATTTACCACAAACACTTTAGATATCTCTTGGCTTATCTTCATTTTGCTTGTGTTATTTTTAACGAGTTGCACTGCCTTGATTAAATTTACGTTAATGTTTGTTTTTTTTCTAAATCTTCCCATAGTTTTTGTTGTGGTACTCTGTCGTATGCTTTTCCAAGAATCCATGCATAGGAGGTAAATTGCTTGATTGTACGCCGTTATTCTATAAGTTGGGTAATTGTAAAAAGGGGTACACGTAAACTCATCACCAATTACCATAAATACCCTCGTACATAGTACAAACTCATCACCGCCATAAAAGTAGGGTTTTCAAAATAGACCCTAAGAGATTGGTAAACTGATCACTAGCCTACCTGCACCCCGGATCAGGTATAGACCATAAAATTCCAGCAAACGGCTAGTTTTTGGTAATTTCACAGAATAATCCAAATCCAGATGTCTTAAATGCAACTGCAATTTATTGGTTTTTATTTGGGAATTCCACAAAATTCTATTGATAGCTACTTAAAATCATGCAAAAAGAAAAATTTCTCTTCATTTGCCCTTGTTTCTTCAACATGGATAGTGAACTGCTAATTTATTACGTCCTGAGCCAACGCGGACAAAAAATGATGGTTATCAATAATTTCAAATTTCAATTGATTGCGAAAGACTAAAAAAATCGAATTGCCTTTTGTGGACTTGTGCGACGAAAGGGTGTAAGGCTAAATGTCATACAACTGGTAAGTAGAAATGTTATACCGTTTTTGTTTAGTTGTTTCGCACTGGTTTTCGCGAATCATCCTGATCAAACAGAAAAAAATCAGTGTAATTAAGTTCTTTAAGTTAACTGTATAAGATGTTTCTTGTAGGCAAGGCATAATATTACTTTGTTGCTGTAGATTACCTTTTCTGATATTATATTTTGAGATTTCTAATTAAATTGTTAAAGTCACATTGTTATATGTATATAAATATAAAATCAGCACCATATGTGAAACCTTTTTATTTTTAGTTCTATGAATTTTGTTATATAAAATAATTATGTTACATAAAAAGTTTTGAATGATCTAAAACCTAGAATACAATAATCAGATATAAAAATTTTTTTAGTTGTATACGCGGTTTGTCAAAAAAAATGAATTGTGGATATTCTCAAGTCTTAATAAAATTCATGTTGTTTAACAAACCGCGTAAATGACTGAAGAATACTAATATCTGATTCTGATGACTGAAATTCTAGATCATTCAGAACTAGAGAATAAATTTTTTTTCATAAAACTAAAAATAAAAAAATTTTCCATATGGTACCAACTTAATTGGACTCCTTATATACATATACTAAAAAAGCGATAAACGCTTGTAGTCAACGCTGATCAGTTAGACTACAAACATAACTATATATTTGAGTGTGCAGCCGAAGATAGGACAAAGAAGTACTCTTTTTAAACTGCCAAGCTTTCGCAAATCTCTATTTGCATCATCAGGGTGCTACAGTAAACAAAATCAGTACAAATTACAGAATAAAAATTATTTTGTATCTTACACTAATTGAGGTTAGTTCTCATGATGTTTATGAAATGAAATGAACAACTCATCTGACTCCTACAAATAATGGCGAAAACTAACCAAAAAATGTAAAAATATTGCTTTTAAAAGGACTCTAATTGTGGGATCTTTGTACAAGTCATTGAAAGATAAAGTACAGGAAGCTGTACTTAAGCATTTTGATACATTTTGTTATAATAAATGCATTGCTGATTACTTCAAATTTAAAAATTTCCGCCAATGATGCCATAAAATGTAAAGCTTTGCACGTGTAAAAAATTAGGTTTCCTTCGACTTCAATGCACTATTAGCACAATCAAGTTTTTAGCTTTTCCTATTTTTCAGATATTTTATATTTACTAACTGTCCAAAATCGTGTATTATTTTCAAAATAGTCAAATAACGCCAAAACGGTAAGACTTAGACCGAATGTATGCTTAACAAATTATATCGAGAATTCAATGAGAAATATAAAAATGCAATGAAAATCAAATAACGAAGTTGGGACTACTTCCGATATAAACAAAAATAGCACATATTGACAAATATTTTCATTTTAAAGTTCACTATCGAAATCCTATGCAACTAAATTTTTAGATCTCAAAACCATTTAGATTGGCAGATACGTCTAATAGGCCACACCGTGAGACATATTAATATCTGAGTTAAATTTTAAAGCAACTTACTTAAAATAATTTCTGAATTTATTAAATTATCACATAAACGAGAAGTATAACAGGTAAGAGGCAATCTTTCGCATTAGAAACCAGGCAAAAATCCCGGTGATGAGTTTACCTATCTGCGGTGATGAGTTTACCAATCTCCAAAGGATGCCGGTGATCAGTTTGCTATATCTCCGAGGGTCTAATAATTTTATGAGGGGCTATATAGTGATGAGTTCGTACACGTCCGTAAAAAGATGATCAATGGTCAATCTACCTGCTCTGAAGATAGTCTGTTCTTAGACATTCATATTACTGTAGTCTATGTCTTCTCCCTTTTTTTATTAATTTTCCGTAAACTCTTAAATTAATCAACTATGCTATTTCTCGGTAGTTGTCATATATATCCTTAATTACCTTTGTACGTATGATTGATATAACCGATCAGGGCCGCCACTAAGGTATTGGCCGCCCGTGTGCAACTTAATATCTGCCGCCCCCCTTCCAACACTTTAGACATACATACTAATATTTAAAGAAATGTGCAAATCATGCATAATACAACAATAATAATTTGTAAATAGATAAATACTTACTTGAACATTTAGACTAATCTCCATGATCCAACGTCCATATATTATCTTACTCTATATCTTAATATCCTAATTTAAACGTCCATTATCCTAATTTAATAACCATGATCCAACGTCCAAAATATGTATATCCTAATATCCTAATCTAAAAGTCCATTTAATTAAAATAAACCGTGAATAGAAACATAAACACATAAAAAAAACTAAAAACGCACTTTATGGGCTTTCGTTTCGGAAAATTTTTTGACAATATCTTTAATGTCCAATGTCGCACACACTTTATGTTCTATAGATAACATTGCAGAAAGCAGAAACAAATCTTACTACAATTGTTATTTGTTCTACGTGCGCCCCAATGTTTTTTCTCCATTTCATATAATTTTTGATGAGCAGAGTCAACTGTTAATCGTTTTTTTAATGTTGTAGATAGTTTAAACAGAAGTTTTTGAGAATATTTTATATGAGCTGCACCGGATTCATGTCTTTTTAAAATAATAGCTAAATATTACCAGTCACTTAACCCATTAATTCCACTAAGTAATTGTCGGCTGCTTTCATCACAACAAACCAGTTTACAAGATGCACAAAAAACACTATTTAGTGATAACGAGTAAAGTAACCACGGGCGATGAATTTGGTCTTGATTAGGTAATGTGCGATAATAATTTAATAGTATAATAATAAGTTTCTGAAAATCTTCTATTATTTGTATCTCTGGGAAAGTTAATTTTTGTAATTTTCTGAGGAAAATTTTCAACAACAAATTGAACTTCACTTGGATTCATATTTGCAGGCCATTTTTTGGGATCATCTGAAACCAAGTATATGCTGGAGCTTCCTACACTGCAATCCAGATTAACTGGAACATTAATTGTTCTGTCTTGGTTGGTGGTTTCAGGTTCAGGCGTTTCAGCATCAGCACTCGCACTATCGCTATTATTGTCATCAAATCATCCGTCTCTATCCGCAGGAATATTCAATTGTTTGGTACTTTTTTCTATGGTTTGGACTAAGGTCCCAAATTTATATCCGAGTCTTCTATATTTTCATATATGTTTTTCATCAAAAATGATTCCAGTGCACCGTTAAGTTTTTTTTCTCCTCAGTTTTTGCCTCTTTTATTTTTCTATATTAAAAACTTGAAAGTCCCTATTGTTGGCCGCCCGTGTGCGGTGCACACTTGGCACACATGGTAGCGGCGGCCCTGTAACCAATGTTCTCCAGTCTTCCGATCTATTTTCCCATTTATAAATTTCTGGTACATACTAATTAGCTGCCTGTTGAGTTTGTCAGTTCCGTATTTTAGTAGTTTGGGTGAGATGCACCTGATACATTACCTACCTGCACCCGATAATTTTTCGTTTTTTATTATTTGACCTACTTGTTTCCCTTTTCTATTGTCAATCCTAAGTGGAGACGCTATTATATTTACCTGTACATAAGAGTGTCTATGGTATGTTTCTTTTAACCCTACGTTAGGCGCGTGGGCTACATACGTAGCCCAGCGCAATTTAAATTGCTGCCACTGGCGCAAATATTTGGATGCATTGTTATTGCTTTATATAGCTGCTTGTTGGTCATCGATAATCAATACTTGTTAAGAGTTTATGGATACGCACTTGCGTTTCAAAGATTTTAGTGAAGTTTTACGTCTTGGCTATCATTGTAGCCCGTGCGCCTAATCTCTTAAGCATTTTATAAGTTAGGTGATTTCTCGATTACCATAAAATTTGGTTTTTTTAACCAAAAATAGGCAGAAAAATAAAAAAAATTTAACATAAATAAAATAATGTTATTTATATTGCAAAAAAAAACAAGAAAATTAGTGTTTGTGGTTTTAATATGTTCAAGGAGTATGGATCATATTGCCACAGAAAAAAACAAATCTGTGATCTTAATTTCAAGCATTCACTATGACAATGCAATCGATAATGAAAAAGGACACCCTAAAAAACCTAAAACAATAACAATGTATAGTCGGAAAAAATTTGCTGTTGACCGATTGGACGAATTATTGTGTGAAGAATATAATATGTCGAGAAACACAGACCTCTGACTCTTATGACCTCTTGAATATAACAGCAATAAATTCTTTATACATATATAAATTCAAAAATTTTCGAAAAAAGGTTGCAAGGTTCGATTTTATGGAAAAACTGGCATGGGAATTAATTAGGCCCCTATTGAATTTAGATCGTAAGATTCTCTTCGGAACGTTGTAGGCGCTGCTGTGTTCGATTAGGAATTACAGATGTGGCAATACCGTCCCCTCAGACAAGTCAAAATATAGTACGATGTATATTTTTTTATCGAAAACGCGATAAATTAACTCGACAATAAAGTAAAAAATATAAAAGATATACCTGCAAAGAAAATTTGAGGGAGATCTGTGTAGAATGCATGCTACAAATTTAGGTTCTTTTCCATTAAAAATGTTTAGCAAAAAATGAATCTTTGTGTTTTAATTTTATTCTAAGATTACTATCTAATGCATGTTGCATTTAATGTTCCTATATATTATGCAATTTGTGTACCTTTTTTATATTATTATATTATTTCATATTATCGTCTAATTCCAATATAAAACTATTAATTTTTTATTTTTTTATTTAAGTTGAGATAAATTAGGCAATTAAAATTCAGAAATTAATTGGGCTACCATTGTACCACACGCGCCTAACCGAGTCAGTAATATCCACGCGCCTAACGTAGGGTTAAAGATGTCTAATCAAAGCGACTGAGAAAGAGCAGCATACCAAATTATTTAAAAAAGAAGTTCGACCAATGTGTGCGTCTAGTCATAACATACGATGCCGAAACACTTTCCTTAATCTAGGCTTCAGCAACCAAACTCAAAGTAGTTCAAAAACGAATGAAAGGCTCGCTACTTCGGCTAACACTCAGAGACCTAGTTCTCGAACTCTTTTCTTTAATCTGCGCTTGGGACTGTCTGTGGGCATAAACTGAGCTACTCAATCCACCCAGTCCCCGTGCTCATAACCCCCAGGCAGAGTTATATTTAGAGATAAATATATAAATAAAAAATATTTAGAGATAATTATAGGACTACAAAAATACCATATCAGCTTTTATCTATAAATTATAAAAAGACTGTGCATATAAACTAAAAGTAAATCTACAAAAGCATAAGAGCGCTATAAAATACGAATTTAAATATTGACTCGGACCTACAGAGAGACTCACAAAGCCCGCGAAGTAAAATAATGCTTTAGATTGCTCAGATTTTCGAACAGCATGCTTAACACATTCACGACTAACCGTCACACATGTGTGACGGTGAAGTTTTCGTAAGAACAGCTGACACATATGTGTGACACCGAACTTACGTAATGAAATGTAAAATACTTTTACCACGGTTTATATCAGTGGGTTTAAATTTGGCCACAGTCCACCTGAATAATCTTTCTTTCACACGCCATGGCTGGGTTGTGATCTCGACGTTTAAAAAACGAAGAAAATAACTTATAAATTTAGAGCACGTATGCACGCGTCAAATACGAAAAGTGTCGTTATTGTGTATAAATTAGACAGGTAATATAACTATATGTAACTTATTTATACACTATGTAACCTCTAAGATGTCAAAACGACATCTAAGTACACAAGATCTTTATTTAGAGGCAGAGATGGCTAGTAGGGAAAATAGTGAGTACATAGATACCAAAAATATTGAATATGAATTCGAGGAGAACCATAATGTAGAAATATTTTATTCTAGTGAAAGTGAATATTGTCCTTCTCATTCTGGAAGAGAGACTGAGGATACTAGCAATGATCGGAGTGAGTCGAACAATGATGGCGTTGAGTCGTATAATGATGAGGGCGAAGCGAACGATGCAAATGAGAATGTGGTACAAAAATGATGAGGCTTGATGTAGAGGAAAATATTATGATACATCAGTTTAGTGAAAGAAAATATAAAAGTCGAAATTCCTGTTGACGCAACACCTATACAAAATTTTTTATTACTATTTGATAAAGATCTTTTGATAAAAATCGTAGAGTGGACAAACCACAGAACGGTTTTGCGTAAAGAAAACTTTAATTTAAAAAATATTTGTTTTTAATACGCTGGATAAATATAAATATTGACGACTTAAAAAATTTTTTGGATTTCTCCATATTAATGTGAAACAAAAAACTTCACCTCTTATGTTTATACTGGAGCACAGATCCAGTATATCACTTTTTAATATTTGGAAAAATTATGACCAGATTTAAGTTTGAAGCTATTCTTCAAAATATTTGTTTTTAAAAGCCGAAAGACATAGAAGTTCAAGATCGACTTCACAAAATTAAAAACGTTACGATTCATAGTATAAATAATATCTCTAAAGTTTACTATCCAGGAGAGAACTTAAGTCTTGACGAAGCCCTCTTACTCTGGAGAGGGCGGTTAATACTCCGACAGTATATTATGCCGAAAGGAAGTAGTAAATATCGAATAAAAATTTATAAGAATTCTAGCTCTGATGGATGTTTACTAAATTTCCTAATTTCCTAATTTCCTAATAACGGCAAGGGGGCAGTAGTAAATGAAAATGGGCATGCGTTTGAAGTAGTTATTATTTAGAAAAGGGGCACACTATATACATGGACAATTGAGGCTGTGAGAGCAAGAGTGGGCTAAACCCAAATATTAAATAATGGATTTACATGAACCAAGAATATATGCGTTTTTATGAAATTTTATAAAATTAAATTATGATGCAAAAAAGTAGTCATTGTTTACAAATCACTAAGTAATAACAAAAACCTCGAAGATCTTGTAACAAAAATATAAAAATTTATGATTTTTTCTGGATTAGACCGCTTTTGCATCAGTGTGCCTTAAAATTTTTTAATAGGAATGTGGATTAGACCTTGAGTACAACAATATCAATGTTGAAAATATGCTTTATTAAAAAACAAAGTAACAAAAATACTTAATCTTCATCGATAATGAACTCTTCTTCTTGGTGTATAGTGGATCTTATTGTTCTGGTGCTTGTGTAAAATCCATGATGTATTGGAGGTATAAATGAAAGTAATTCCAAAAGATCTTTTTTTTTGCTTCGGTTATTGGACGTCCATCGGGATAAAGACAATCTAGCTGAAGTATTTCCCTGTAATGTAAATGGATGTGTTTTCTTTTATTGCAACCACTGAATCTGTCACCATTGGACTTTTGATTTTTTTGTATCAAGTTTGCGATTTAGTATATCTCTTTCTAACTTCTTAGTAGAATAAAAATCGTTTTCTGTCATCTTTATTACCGTAAAATGTGCTTTCTATCGTGTATGTGCTATTAACTTTATCCAGTCGTCAGGACATAGATATCTTAAAAAATTTTTTGCTTACTTATTACTCCGAAATCTTGGTTACAGGTAAGGTAAGAATGTCCGCTGACTAAAAACTTATGATCAATATTTTCCACCTTAACATCAGGATATGACACAATAAAATCGCAAAGGACAGCCATTTTAATGTTACGGTTTTGTCCTCCACATTGATCGGAATATAGTATTACATTTTTTGTTGTAACAACATTTTTAAAATAATGCAGTAAACAGGATCCTATTTCTTGAGGTCCTCGTGATGCTTGTGTTTCGTTCCAAACATACATGAGCATTATTAGTAGCCAAATTATGGACTCCTAAGACGGCGTTTATAGTAAGAAATTCCAGTGCTGATAACTGGCATGGGCAACGTTTGCATCAAGTCAAATGCAATCACTGTAATTTCTTCAGGATTTTGTTTTGCATACTCTGCATCTTGTTTCATACCACATCTAGCATGCTCTGCTTTTCGTCGGTAAACCTCTAGTGTTATTTCAAATTCACGTTTTTCTGCTTGAACTGTTAATAACTTTATTTTATTGTTATACAAATCAAATTTTTTGCACTAATCCGTAATTGGTGCATGGAATCCAATATTAAGTTAGGTATTAACTATTTTTCGAAATATGTGGAATGAGACAGGATTACTAGTATGTTCTTCTTTGTAAAAGTTATAATGGATTGTTTAAAAGGGATTGATAAAGGATTGACAAAGGGTTGTAAAGGATATGTACCATAGCGCATCTCCAAGCGCAAAGAGAGGATGCGATTAAAAAGAAAGGAACTGCAATACACAGTTTAATTTTCACCTTAACACAAACATCTATTCACTGGAAGGTTGGATTGTGTGGTACGTACCCTTGATTAGCAGTTAAAACCGGTCTATCCTACAAAGAGAATAGTTAGCTCACTCTTGTATTCTTTTATGTGTTGAACATTTTTGGTTTATACCACAACTTCGTGGGTTAGCCCATTCGTGTTTTCAAATTTTTGTTATTTTCTGTAATCCAAAATCACCTTACTGGAGAGATTAATGTTATAATATACGGAAATGTTGGTTAGACCGGTTTTGTTTTAAAACTTTAGGTCGTTAGAAGTGATTGCAATCTATAACTCAATTATCAACAAATGTTGGTTAGCCCACGTTTGCTCTCATATCCTTAATTATTACAACAGTTATGAGCTTGCCAAGTTTTTACATAAAAAGGAGACCAAGGTTTGTGAAACATTAAGAAAAAATATAAAAAGTAACTTGAACAGTGATATTACAAAAAAAAAATTAAGAAATGAGAAGTCGTATGGCAAAGAACCGGTCCAATTAGAGTATCAAAATGGAAAGATAAGAGAAATTTAATAATGATTTCATCCCAGTATGGTTTCGAAATGGTTGAAGTTGAAAATCGTAGAGGCTGGAAAAAAAATCGTAAAAGCCAGTAATGATACGTGGCTACAGTTCCTTTATGTCAAGAATTGACAGAATTGACCAGATGAGTTCATATTATGGCACACCACAATGGTACATAAAAGTTTTCTTTCACTTAGTAGATATTTGCATGTGGAATGGCAACAGGTTGTTGAATAAAAATAGAAACACGTCAAAGAAAACAAGATTTTCGCACCTTCAGTTTAGAGAGAAAGTGATCAAACATTTATTGGGACAAACAGAACAGCCAAGCACAAAACAAGTTGTTGCGAAATACAACTTGAAAGAAGAAAATAAGCGGAAAAGATGTCGACAGTGCAGTGCAATAAAAAAAAAGGCTGTTACCTGGTACACACGTCAGGAATGTAAGGGGAGTTTTGTGACACATATGTTATGTAATACATAACCCAACTCCCATTGGGTTATGTCTTACACTCTGTTTTAATGAATGGCACAGAAAAGTTAATTAAACTTATGTTTAATTTTTTATTGGAAGTAATTTTTATTTTTGTTAATGTTAAAGAAATAAATAATTTTTTATAAGTAGTAGCTAAAAATTTTTATGTCACATATTTGTTACACTTGGGTTATGTTCAAATTTTTATTACTATAAACCAGTGTCACACATGTGTGACATCCAAAACAATTTTTTTATAATCCTTGTTCAATCATAATACTCCTCCCCAAAAATGGTGGATTTGGCATTTTTCTTTCATGTATAACCACAATCAGTTTAACTGGACAGACCTAAAAATAGGTTTGTAGTGAATGTGTTAATTATCCAAAGATACTTAGGACCCTACCTTGTCGCAACACCTTTGGTAATCCCTGTCACAGATGCAGGCGTAACATCAGGAATAAATAATACCAAATCAAAATTTTAAATCTCTAAAATAGATCTCTAACGACTTTTAATTACATCTAAAATGAAATTGCAATTAAAATCGTTATATTCACGTAGAATACTGTAATCGTAAAATAGAACTAGTACTTTTCCAATCAGAAACTAAATAATATAGCATGTATTTGTTTCAGATACTACCGCTCCAACTCAGTCCGCCTCAATACAAGTCCGTCAACAGGATGCGACTCTACTTGCGCTCACACCCACTTTTGTGCAATCACTAGGGTTGACTACGACGAATTCCATCAGTGCATGCAGACAGCACCCAGTGCACTGTCGGCATCCAGCTCATCTGTGCCGCGTCCTTTGGTTCTTCTAGTACTTTTTGTGAGTGTTGTGATAAATTTATTAGTGTGATAATTTTTTCTTAGTGTAGCGGTTGATATTTTTGTAATTATGGAACAATAAATGAATTTTTTTGGGCGGCGAGTTTGGAAAAGAAGTAATCGAAGGATCGCTTATGGAAGAGCAAATTTTTATGGCAACATAAACAATACAGTACATTATTGTCTAGATTATTTGGACAATACTAAAAAAGTCTTAAAATACAGTCTAAAGCTCCTTACATACGTTCCGACTAATCCAGTTAAGGCCAATGACACACGCAGCGGTTTGACTGGAGCGTTTATTGAGGCCGTTTTCTAAACCAGTGACACACGTAACGATTTAACCGAAGCTGTTTTCCACTTAGTTTAACCAGTTCTCAGTTTTCTTTCAGCATTGTGTTTTCTACTTCAGTTGGGTGGTTATGTAGGGACGTGTGTAGAGGGTTTTAACAAAACTAAGATTAAACAGAAAGTCAAATAGTAGTAAACAACGTATTATATGGAAGGTGGTTAGGTGAACAATCAACAATTAAAACAAAATTTAAGAAACTAGTAGTATATAACGACTTCAAAAATTAAAATAGGTAAATGGTAAAAATTTAAAATATAATCATTTAGTAATTAAGAGCATCCAAAGAGAGTGGGCTTTTAATACGAAGTTTGACCACAATTTTATCCCTTATGCCATTTTGTCAAATGCCATACGAGACAAACAAAAAAAAAAGAAATTTGGAGTTGAACCATGGTATGTTTATCTAAAAATCGAATTTTCCGCAACGTAAGGTAAAATTTTTCGTTTTCACGACCAACCGTTAATTTTTTTTGTTTGCAGGATTCTTATTGTGAAAATTAAAATCAAGAAGCACTTTTTTAGAGCTTCTGCTTAAAAAATACAAAATAATTTCATGAAGGTAAGATGGCGAACGTACGTTGACTCCGAAGCCAATAATGCTTAAACACACACACACAAACACACACACTCATATCGTTGAAACCAACAAACTTTTAAGTCGCATGAGGAAGAAAATCAAGGACATTTAAAAATCAAGCTCAGGGCACCATTAGCCTATATTACAATTTTTTTTAAAAATAGCAACAATACTTTCCTATCGATTCGTAAAATTGCATAAGGTAAAAAATTTTTACAAAAGAAAATTTTCTTTTCCAAATGAAAATTTAATTCTCGCGTAAAGTTTTTCCAGGAAACCACACAGTTTTCACATATTTTACTCTCGTTGATTTAATTTTTTATTGTTCTCGATGTTAAAGAGATAAAATCATAGACGACCTTACGGAAATTCGACGATTCATGATAAACCAAAATTATCAACAATGATGAAATATTTATTAAAAAATATTTCTTAATCCAGGACTCTTATGGTATATTTATAATATGCTGAACATATAAAATAATAAATAAGACCAACTATGTATAAACGCGGAAAATATCAATTTTTCCAGAATTGTGTATAGGTGTATATTGCAAAAAAGTAGAAAAAGCTAAAAAAACATTAGGTAACAAATGCTCGTTTTATATTTTTTTAGCAACACAAATAAAGTTTTGTAATGATATTTACAAATATCTCAAAAACGGCTTCTCTTTCCGCCATGTTTAATGATTAACTAGAAAACAAATAATGGATAAGAATCAATTGTATCTCTTTCACGCAACTCTCGAATCCATAACAAAACTGCAAATATCAACACCAAAATGGATACATTCTATGGAAATTACTGAAATGGTGCAGTTTATTAAACATTTTCAAAAATACTATTTAATTGAGAAATTCTCTGAACACCACACTCAGCATTCGATATTATTGTGCTTTCAACCCACTGGAAACGATATGGGGTAATTAAAAAAGAAACTGTGGAATGGCAATCCATTTTCCATTTGGAAAGGTTACTAGTTTTTTCATTTGATTTTTAGAAACCCAGGACAAGTGAGATGAGATATATGGACAATCTGTGTATCTAAAAGCCCAAAAAAAACGAGTCTCACATTTTACCACTAATTTAGCTGCTAATTAAGTACATTGAACAATTAACTTTTGAAGATCTGAGTTACGGGATTTAGTAAGGTCATTTTGATAAAGGTTTAATCTGTTAGTAAAAGCTCGACTTTTATTATTGATACAGGATATCCCGAAAACTTGAGGAAATAGAAAAAAAGTAGTTAAAATGTCATAGCTACTTTTTTCGTTGAAGTAACGATTGCCTAATCAAATAATCATAAGCTATCCTTATTAATGATATACAGGGTAAATATTTAAAAATGTAGAAAACGACAAGGTTATAGTTCTTATTAATAAAAAAAATTAAAAAATATACTTAAAAAATATATTTACAACTTACGTGTTTATATGCGATACCCTATATATAAAATAGCAAAATGAGAAAAGAGCTATGTACAAGGGATTTAAAATGGGAATTAAGAGTTAGGTTGGCAAGGTGCTATGTTTTTTCGACTTTATTTTATGGAATGAAATCTTGGACCTTAAATGCGACATAAATGAAAAAACTGGAATCATTCGAGCTGTGGGTGTATAGAAGAATTCTAAAAATATCGTGGACAGAACAGGTCACAAACAAAGAGGTTCTGAGAAGGATGAATAAAAAGAAATTTTAAATACAATGAAAAGAAGGAAATTGGAATATCTCGGACATATTACACGTGGAGATAAATATACACCTTACTCCAAGTGATTATGCAGGGAAAGATCCAAGGAAAAAGAAGCATAGGGAGGCGTAGAATGTCATGGCTGCGCAATCTGAGAGAGTGGTACGGATGTACATCAAATTTTTTTTGATGTACATCCTTTTCAGAGCAGCCGTCTCAAAAGTCCAAATAGCTATGATGATTGCCGACCTCTGCCGCAGAGATGGCACTTAAAGAAGAAAATATATTTTAACAATTTCATTACAATTTTTATTTCTATTTGTACTGGTATCATAGATCTATCTTCAGTCGTTGGAGCTGCTAAGCAAATAAAATGTTTTTAGTGGACGTCGCAGTAAAGGCACAAAATAGTCGGTAAAGCATTTAAATATTTTTTTATGAGGATACTAATCCTTGACAGTCTTGTTTAGCAACAATTAAATCATTACCTACCTAAGTTGAAAGTAAAGTAAATACTAACCTGCTTATTTTTGGTTCAAAGTAAACTATTATTTTTAAATTATGGATTCCATATTTTACAAATGAAATTATCACGAGAAATACTATATTTTATTACCTTTTTTGTTTCCATTGATAATTTTGTTTACCGGATATCATTGTCTTCTTTTTTTTTCTAAAATGACGTATTGTTACATCTTGTAAAAGATTTTATCTGATCGAGTAGGCTTTGGTAATATTAGCAGAGAAAATAAAACAAAACCTGTGACATTTGTGTTACCTGCAACAATGGTACTGTTGTGAATTGTAACGTAAAGTATGGTCAACAAAAATGAATTTTAAAAATTATAAAAAATACGATATGCATATACAATATGCACAAAATTTGGCATATATTCAATTTCAAAAGAATTTTATAGCTGCATCTGTATTATATTTTCAACGATATCCAGAAAGAAGTCAACCAGACAAAAGTTTTTAAAAAGGTTAATTCAAATTTATCCCAGTATGACTTATTCTCAAAAACCGCGAGAGTTGTAAATACTCTGAGATAGCGCGTAGCATACCAAAAAACTTCTTCACGTCACATTTAAAAGAAAATAGGTATTTCAAAGGAAAATGTTACACTTTGTAAAGTGTTATATAGACAAATATAATCAAAGTCAAAATTTTTATCCGAATAATATTTAGCTATAAACCTCGCATATCCAGCGTAAGGAATATTTCACCGACACAATGAACTTTATTGGAATGAGTCAAATCCCCGCTGAGTGCAGAGCATCACAAGGTAAAGAAGATATGGTTTTAACGTTAGTTGTTTTGTCAAGCATAATAAATTTGCGTTTGATGATAAACAAACTGCTGCCAGATATATGGATTACAGATATTTTTACAATTTGTTGGAAGGTATTTAAATGAAAGGTAGGGCCCTGTTAGGTGATCCCCTCGTTCACCAGAACCAAACCCTCCTGATTTATATATTTGGGGATATTTAAAAAAAATCTTTATAAAACTGACTATAATACTAGGGAAGAAGTATTATCAAGCATTCATAAAGAATTTAGAAAAGTAAAGCCAGTGCATAAACTCATATTAGGAGATCTGTATGAAAAAGGTGTCAATTCGTATAATAACAATAAGCATTTTGAACATTTAACATAATTTTCATATATATCTAAATTTAATTTATTTTAGGTGTTATGTT
Source organism: Diabrotica undecimpunctata (assembly GCF_040954645.1). NCBI lineage: Eukaryota > Metazoa > Arthropoda > Insecta > Coleoptera > Chrysomelidae > Diabrotica > Diabrotica undecimpunctata. The sequence goes on along the minus strand of NW_027312633.1, from coordinate 5,127 downwards.
GTTTATTATTATTGATTGTAGGTTTAGAATATTGCTAAATTATTTTTTTTTTCTGGTTTTAAAGTGGTTTTTTATTATTAATAAATTTCTTATTCCTATTTTTAAGTTGACTAATTTGATTTCTGGCAAATAAAACTGTGAAAGATTAGTATCCGCTTATTATGATATTTAAATGTGTTTTTAAGTCTCTTTGTGATCTCAAAGAAACAACTGATTTGCACAGTAGCTTAAACGACTAAAAAAAAGATCTGTAAGCAATTGTTTTTCCTCGGGATCCCAAGATATTATGTGAAACATCACCTATTTTGAAAATTTTACCTTTCTTACTTAAAAAAAATATATCTAATTATATAAGCCAATCTGAAAAGTAACTTAAGGGGGTAGGGTTTTATTTTGCGTTTTTTTTAATTTTTTAATTCGATAGTATAACTCTTTGAGAGCACATAGTTAAAATTTTAGAGTCATCGTAGCAAAGTTAATGGAATTATAGGCATTTATAAGTGAGTTAGTTGAATGAGTGAGGTGAGTGAGTGATTGAGGTGAGAGGGTGAGTTAGGTCAGTGAGCACTCATATAGAAATTGGAATAAATACAGTGTCAAGTTCTCATAATTATGCACTCGCAGCATATAACAGTCGAATTACTAGAGCGGAATAAATGGATGCAGGCGCAAAAAAAGGGCACAGTTCATCGAAAGCAAGAGCAAAAAGATTTTTTAAGTCGATGTTCACTGTACCTCAAAACTTCAAATTAGTCTAATTTTACCAAACAATTTTCGAAAATTCATAAAATTCGTCTTTTTTTTTACTTTTAATATTTAAAAACAAAAAGACAAAATAAACAATATTTTGAGATAGGACGTTGCGACCTAGGAAAACTCATAAACAAACGAAATCTTTTTGTTTTGTTGTCAACAAATAATTCAGTTATAAGTTACGCCAAACACAACAAGTAACTTTTTCGTTTTACAAAATTAGCTGCCATTTCCTTATGTTTTATTATTTTTGAACAAAAATTTTAAATAATATGCTTGAAATGTTTACTCTAATGTACTTATGTTATAAATAAATTAATATTAAACAATTAAAAAAAAATCTTAAAAATATGTTTAAAATGTTGAAAATAAACCCTACTCCTCCTTATACATTGATTATTAAAAAAAGTATGTTTTTGACACTGACTATCTGCTGATTTTAGGTATCTTCAACTGAAATTTTAAAAGCTTAAAAAAATAATTTCTAATTTAACACATTTTGAATATTCTTGTTAGTGCTCGGATGGAATGCTACATAATCTTTACATTTGGGGTATTATAATATATTATTTAATATTTTTTTCAGTTAATCTACTTGAAAATTTTAGTTCACTACAAATAACATCAATATATTTTGAACGTTTGCAATAATTCCCTATACATAAAAAAGTATGCAAGGTTTTCATATTTATTTTGAAGTATGTTTTCATTGCTATTCTGGATATTTTTAACATATTTATTATACAAATGAATAAATAAATGTAATATTTATTATACTGATCCCATATTTGACGTCCGTATTCTATTGGATGCAATATTTAAAATAATATACAATTTAATATAATATCCATTTACCCAATTTTGTTTCAACATTATTTTAAAACTGAAGTATTATTATATATTTATCTACTACTGTATTTGTTTTAAAAAGCTGTATCAGTTTGCTCTTCCAGTACATCAAAGGGATTAATTCCAAAAGTGATTCTAGATAGAGCAGTTGTTTTAAAATTTTATACGGGATTTGTGAATAATCTAAGGCTTCACACGAATTCGATATTTATGTAAAATATTTTTGTATATATTGAACAAAAGAAAAGGAGTTATTTAATTAATTACAAAAAGTATACCTATTATATGTCTCAGTGTCAACCAAGCCGTTTTCAAATTTTTCAAAAAAAATGATGCTTTTAATGTATATATTTACTTATATAAAAACTAATGTACTCAGTAAGTGTCTCTCAATGCTACAGTTAATATTTGACACATTTATTATAGAGGTGAACAAGAAAAAATATCACAGTTAGAAGTGAGGTAGTCTATTTTTTGTAATGTAAAAAATAACACATTTTTATATAAACTAGTTTTTTGGGACTGATTTTTATATATTTTTATTAATATTTGGCCTTAATTTTAAATTTTTAATAGTTTACTAGCATATGTATTAACTTGGTTTAGACAATAATACAATTTTTTTTAAATGTACTTTATCTAATACTATCAAAAATTTTATCACAATCTTCTCCATGTAGGATTTTCTATAATATAATATTTGCACCAAAGGCCGTCTAGTCCAGATTGTTTGTTGATTTCAAATTTTGTGCTTGTTTTGTATCTAGGTTCTAGTATCATACCCTTTACTATACTCCTAATAATTTATAATACATCCTAATTTGCAAAAGGACAAAAAAATAATAATAATAATGTGGTACAATTAGACCCAAGAACTGACATTTAAAGTACAAGTTATTCTCCAATACCAAACTGTTCTATATTTTCTCTATATTGTTCAGTAGAAAGTTTACTACTTCGAGCGACGGGTGGTTTAAGGATAGATGGGAGAAAAGTAAGAGTCGGTAAGTTAGTAGTTTTTTACGTTTTTCGCAAATATTTATAAAATTATACAGTTTAGCTTGAAGACGTGTTCTACGTCAAATTTAAAACAAGAAAGGATGGACGCATAATTGTTCTACAATCAATGGTTCCAGAGTTAGGGAGGATGTAAAAGTGGAGGTTTTTCATATTTTTGGGCAAATTATATTCTTACTAAGGAAACTGATTTTTTTTTAACAGGATTGTGTTTTGTAAATGTAATTTGCTATTTCAGTAGCTGGTGGTAGGTTAGCGATAAGCCCTTGAAGGAACGTCAACTTCACTCCGTTCTTAAGGGGTGCTACTTTTAAGGAATAAGAGTCTTCCACAGCACTAGACTATGTAAACCTGTGGTACGGAGAAACCTACTCTAAACTTTCCATGGAGTATGTCGCATGAATATCTTTCCAACAGTAAATTCCAACAAAATAATTTTAAATACTCAAAATATTTCTTGCAGAATAATGATAATTATAACGCAATGAGTTTTAAGTTTTTATCAGATTTATCAGTTTAAGCAAACTTATTCATCAGTTTCAGTCCTTTTCAAATGCAATATTCTTTTTTTCTGCATTTTCGTTTATGATAGTTATTATGGATGGATTTCGTCTCTATTATCACAATCTAGGCCTAAACAATTGCTGCATAAGCTTGAGCAGTTTTAACCACTCTTTCTATACATGCAGTTGGATTCATTTGTGTTTGCAAGTATACACTATAAGGAAATAATTCCTCAGTAGTTGCAGTACATACTGTTGTAATTATTGTCAGGTGTTTGTTATTCTTCTTTTGACTCCACTCGAGCGGATTCTTCTCTCATTCAGCCACTGCTTTACCTGGTCTCAACGAATTCTGGATAAAAGCTCCTGAAGAGACGGGTAGTGCAGCTAACTTAAACAAAGAATATATAAGCTGCGTTGCAATATCTTCAACCAAGAATGATAGCATAAATAATCTAAATCTTCCATGTTCTTAGTACCAAACATCGCAAGAACGAAATGTTTCCGGCGTCAGCTACTGCACTGGGTTTAGCTTTGGGGTCGATGAAGACTAGAAGATTTCTATGAAAATCATCGTTAGCTTACACTTTCCTATACCATGTAATTTTTCCCGTTTTTTAGATAGCTGATACCGTCCGACATCCTGTAAAGGCGTATATTGCAAGGAGTAGATTCTTTATATTTCCAATGCCTCACTAACAGTCAGCAATAGTGTAGACTTTTTTCTGCTGGTTGCCTTTCTTTGGTACCACCATCTTCATTTTTTTCTCTGATGGTAAGTGGACAGTCAGCAAAACTAATAGGTCTGTGTCATCACCAATAACACAAGATTGCAATTTTTCCTAAATTTATCAATAGCTGTTAAAACTAATAATAAGTCAGCGTTACCCGATGCTTAATGAACTTTGCAACTACATCTTTGCAAGTATACCGTAAAAAATGAAATAAGGCCCATTTTTGTTCTTAACGCTAGCTAAAAATTCACTTTGCTTTATATTTACATGGATCTGCGACTCTTACTTCAATTCTAGAACGTGCTCTGCCTAGGTGTTCTTTATCTGTTAAATTTCCTTGCTGGTATCCATCAATGACAATAGTCGCTGTTCTGTAATGAGTAATTACGTAGTCTCTATATTGCCCACAAATCTGTATGAAGGTAGTTAACCGTCGCCAGACAACACGGTGAAGGAGGTGACCTCCATCAATGATGTATGACATTTTCCTTGAATCTAGAGTACATGACAACTATTTTGTTTGTGGAACATTTAAGATTTGCTTTCTTTTCTCATAAAGACAGTTTCGTAAAAAAAATATAAAGAATATGTAAAAGAACTACGCACATAGTTAAATTTTAAAGTATTTCTTTAAGTCTCTAATTACCTATTACTGTGCACACCATTCAATACAAGTAAGTTTTTGCTTTCATACATATCACGGTGGTGTTAATTCTTGTCGACCTAGTTATAAAGGCTGGGGACTTAGCTAACTTTCGTTTGATGTGTATTTCATTGAATGTTTTGTTTTCAATGTTTTGCAAACCCAGGCTTCCGACTTCAAACGCTTCACAGTTCAGGTTTTAATATCCTATACCTCCTGTTGATAAGGAAGAGAGTTCAGGTAATTTAATGTTTTAATACTTTTCAAATGTGATGTAGAACATTTTTTTATGGAACATTGTTCACGCCAAACCGCATAGTTTTAAAAATATGGACGAAAAACCCAAAATACCTCTAATTTATGGATTTCTCTCCCCTGTTCCTGCCAAACCCGACGATTAAAATGTTGTAACTTTCTAATAAACAATATATGGACCATTTAGAGCAATTTGGTGATGTATAAAAACTTTGTATGTCGGGGTTAGGCCTTTTAGATAAAATGTACCGTACTATAACGGGACAAAATTTAACAAAGAATTGATCAAAATCAGAAGATCAGATGGATAATACAGTATAATATGTTCTCATCTAACTTACAGCGTAAAATCAGACTACTCTGAGATAGCGCG
>NW_027312632.1:0-27473 GCF_040954645.1 Diabrotica undecimpunctata | reverse complement strand
ACGCGCTATCTCAGAGTAGATTTGTATGCTGTAAGGGTGATCAGTTCGATTTAAAGTTTGTAAACAACTTCTAAAGCGGTCAGCGAATACGTTGTGTATAACTAGATTATTTTGATTAGATGATACTGGAGCGGCATAATTCTAAACGTAAGTCTACCAGTATAGGGTTTGTATTGGACTTGTGTGGTGTGCTCCTAACGAAATTCGAAGACCTGTATTTTGAATAACATCTCACCACATTATTTTTAAGTACGCTTTTTTGATAAGTTGTAAACAATTAAGCCATAGTTAAGTTTGGAACGTACTAGGCCTTATAGATATATAGTAATGTAGAAGAGTCGGCGCCCCGGTTTTTGTTTTCAAGTAATCGTAACAAATTTATTCCAGGCTGACAGGTCTTTTTAAATATTAGAAATATATAGTTCAAGTTAGTTTTTGGTCAAAAATCATCTCGAGGAATCTATTTTCGTCTACATAGTTATGCTGTACACCATTTAAGTATAAGTTCTTCGGTTGCACTTCTTGACTTCTCGTAAAACACACTACATTGGTTTTGAGAGTATTTGGACTTAAGGCCACTTGTGAATGACTATTTTTCAATATGATTTATGGCTTTTTGGACATGTTTATGGATGATTGTTAGGTTCTTCTGTCTACAAAGTATAACTAATCATCTGCATATAGCTTAACTTCTACAGTGTTTAATTTTTGCGGTAATAGAGTTCATAGCTATAAGAAATAGAATTGTGCTAAGGTTCGAGCCCTGAGGTACAGCATTTTCTTGATTTTTTATTGAGAGTCTTCTCTGACTTATAACTAAGTCTAGTTTTTAATAAGTTTGATACGTATTCGAGTAAACTATCTCTAATTTTCCATTCGCTAAGGGTTTTTAAAATTGAGTATTTCCATACTGAACCGTAGGCTTTACTATTGTCGAAAAATATTCGGATACAGTGTTGTTTAATTGTGAAAGCTTCATGTATTTCCAATTCTACATCAATAAGATTGTCTACAGTAGAACGATGTTTTTGGAAGCCACTCTGTTCTGGTATAATTAATTTCTTTGATTCCAGATGTCACGAGTCTGTTAAGTATTTTTCTCTAGCATTTTGCCCATACTACAAGTAAAAGATATTGGCCTATATGTTTCGGGATCTGATTTTGATTTACTTTGTTTAGGAATAAGAATTATTATTGAATTTCTCCGGGATTTTGGAAATAAATTTTTCGAGAATATTAGGTTTAGATGCTAAGTAACTGTTGTTTAGATAAATAATGCCAGTATATTTCGTATTTTCTTTTGAGATTTATATATTATATTATTTTGCTCCAATGAATTTGTTACTACTGGAGTACAATTGTCAATTGTTAAAATGTTGTTATCCAAGATTCGCGCTTAGCTTTTTTGATAGTAAATCTGGCTATAGCTCTTAATCGTTTAAATTCTGAAGAGTTTTGTTAATTTTTCTGTCGTTTGAATTCAATAAACGGTTTTTTGAATTGTAGTATTGCTTGTTTACATTCATGGTTCCACCAAGGAACTGGATGGAATTTACTGGTGAAGTTAATTTTCCCAATATTTTATCTGCTGAATATATTATGATGCTGATGACACAAAAATATATGCCAATCCAATCACAAACAAGCTAACCCTCCAAATGTACTTGGACTCTATTTTAACTTGGTGTTTCCAGTGGTTACTACCCTTAAATGCGAAAACTGTGTAGTGCTTGGAATTGGTAAAAATAACCCACTTGTGCCGTACTTTGTTAACGGGCAGCCGTTGGATTCTGTGTTTTCGTATAATAACCTTGGTGTTATCGTAAACAGCAGCCTAACTTGGTCTGACCATATTACCTCTATTTGTAAACGTGCGAACTCTAGACTGTATTTTATTCGGAGGTGTTTTTCGAGAGTTTCAATGCAATCATTCTGTACACTTTACACTTTCTACGTAAGACCCATACTTTAATACGCTGGACCAACGTGGTATCCTGATTTGGTTCGAGATAAGACTTTGTTGGAAAACGTTCAAAGAAAAGCCACTCGAATTCTTTTGGGACCGAGAAGACCTTCTTATGCAGAAAGACTTAGTATGGCTAACCTAACTTTCTTTTAACTTCGCCAACAACGTGGAGACTTAATTACAACATTTAAAATACTAAAATTCAATTTTGGAAATCTCGACGAAACGTTTACCATAAATCAAGATGAACGCCTTAGAGGTCATCAGTTTAAAATAAAGAAAGAAAATTTTTCTACAAGATCAAGACAGAACTTTCTACCAAATAGAGTTTTTGAGTGCTGGAATAATCTTAATGATAACATTGTCTTTGCTCCCTCTACCAACTCGTTCAAAAACAGACTTATTGCGGATATTTATATTAAAATGTTGTTTTTCTTTTAAACCAAAAATTTTAATTTTATTTCTTTTTTTTTTGTAATTTTGTTATTTACTAGTAAGTTATTAATAAAATTTCTTTGTTTTTGGGCACAGTAGGGGACTTGTTCCTCTGCCCTCGCTTATGTATAATAAGAATAATAATAATAATATCAGTTTTGTAATTACTTCTACTTCTTCATTACGTTACTGTTTTGATTTATGGAGTTAGAGTTATGGAGTGTTAGATACGATTTTAAAATTTCGTTTTGCTTCTGGTATAGCTGTAGATGCTTCGCCGTTATGAATTATAATAGGATACTGATCATTGTCGTATAGCTCTAGTAATACATCCCATGAAAGCATATGCGTTATTGAGGATTGGCATATAGATAGTCAATATCAGAACCTTCACACCTTCTTATGTTGAAACGGGTGTCTTGTCCAGCATTAGGTAGATTTAGGTTGAATTTTTCCAGAATTTATTCTATTTTTCTACCAAGAAGTGGAAATTCTTTTGAACCCTATAAAGAATTATGTGCGTTGAAGTCTCTGACCATTAGTCGTGAAATAGTAATTTGGTTTAAGAAATCCGATATTTCGTTATAGTTAAGTTCTTGGTTGGGGGAATGTATATGTTGCATACGGAAAAAGGCGTCTATGATTCTGACTTCAATTGCCTCGATGCTTACTTCTAGTAATATTGCTGTGCTATTAATATCGTTCTTTATGTATATCGCTACTCTTTCGCTGGCTATTTTAGCATGTTGTCGATTTAAAAAAAACAATTAAAGTTTTGTAGTTTATGTGCAGTTTTGTTTTTAAAATTAGTTTCTTGTAAACATACAATCATTGGTCTGTATTTTGAGATTAGTATTTGCAACATTTCTAAATGGGGTGCATTGCTGATTTACTTTCTTCTTCTTCTTCTACGGCACTACAGCCCAAAATGAGCCTTGGCCTCCTTTATTTTTTGCCTCCACCCTTGTCTGTCTGTGGCTGCTCTTCTCCATACACGGACTCCTAAAAGTGCTTGTGCGTCTCTGCTTACTGTGTCTTCCCAGCGCTTTCTTGGCTTTCCAACTGGTCTCTTTCCCTGCATTCTGGCGTTCAGTGCTCGTTTTGGTAGCCTATCCTCTCCCATTCGTATCACATGTCCGGCCCATTGCAATCTTTGTATTCTAATGAAGTCTGACAGGGTGTTTCCTTATACAGTTGATGGAGCTCGTTGTTATTTGCTTTGATTTACTTTGAATTGCTATAATTAACAAAAATGAAGATTACGTATAATAGCGGGAATCACAATTCTTATCCTTACATTCAGCATCTCCTATAGCGATTACTGATCAACGTCGCTACTTGCTTTTTCGAAACTACTACACGAAATAATTCGACCGATGTCATTCCGAACCATCTACGAAAGTTTCGCAACCAACAAATTTTTCTACGTCTCACACTTATTCGTCCAAAGATCTTTCCTTGCATTATAAGCTGTAGGAAATATATCTCATGCCTCTAGACTGTGTTCACTTATATATCGTAGAGTAAGGACATATTTCGACGAGTATTTACCAAACATTACACAAAATCAGTTCGCTCTTCCACCGCAACCACAACAATTTCCACCACAACCCGAACCAATCTACTACAATCCCAGCAACCCATCTATTGTAGAGTAGACCTTAAACAGAAAGCTAAAACTTGCAATTACACATTCAGGAAACTCGGATATAGAGTCTAGCGAAGACGATGATCAAGAAATCCAAAATAAAAACTCATGAAAAGTAGTCAAAAAACGTAAATTTACAAAACAAAATAAAGATCCTAATTCTCCAAGCTCACCACCAACAAAATACAAGATCGATACAATGCATTATCAAACGCCGAGAGCCCGAGAGCCCTGAACAAACGGAAATGGAAAATACCAAAACCAACTCCAATACTTATTTGTATATGGCGTCAAAAACTTCTGACCAACTAGCTGATGGGCCATTTTACCTTCATTAAGCAAACATTTTATTACGATCCAAATTGTACAGTATACTCTACTTTTATATTCAGAATATGGTAATGATAAAATTTTTCCATTCATTTCATTTAAACTTATAATCTTTAGGGGGAGTTCAGGCTATTTTAAAATTTGGGCCTTTAGATTTGCTATTAAGACAAAATTGTTCTCGATTTTGTTTTGATGCTCATAAAAAACAAAATCCAATTTAGCAGAATTAAAAGATGACACAACATGTAATAGTTAGTAATGAATGAAGCGGACAAATGTCTGTCACAAAAAAACTCGTATAAGAGTGTATAGAACACTGATATTCCCTGTTCTCACATACGGATCAGTGGAATGGACGAATGGACCAAAACAGACGAATCCCCTCTATCGATTTTTTGTCAAAAACCATCTGCAGTAGACAGGACATGTAGCTGGAGCTCCGGAACACGATTAAAAAAGATTTTAACGGCGCAGTCGGTGACGAGGCAGACCAAAGCTGAGGTGGATAGACGAGGTAACACAGGATGCTGAGAAGATAGGCGTTGCCAACTGCAAAAAATGCCACGTGCCTCACCTTATTTTAATTTTATGAATGTTTAGTATCTTACCTTTTCGGAGCGGGTTGCTTTGAAATCTTTCCTGACTACGCCCTTGGCGTGATCCTCAACACTTAACAATGTTAATATTTTCTTTTTAGCTACTTATATTCATTTAATATAGATAAATAACATTAACCATCGTAGTTAATACGTGTCGTAAAAAAATATGCCGCAAATTTCAAGAAAAATGAATAGAAGGGAAGTTATAAAAATCAATGTGAGTTATCCAATTATTTATTTTAAAGTCTCATTTAAACATATTATTAAAATTAGGATAAACTTATGTTAAAATTAGGATAAATAAATATATCACTTTTTAAATGGCCTAAAAATATTTAAATTTTACATTTGAAATAGCCGACTTTAAATCCAGATGTATCTTTCAGCGAAAAATGGCAGATTAGATTGTGTTAAGTGGTTTAGTTTACTACCTAATATATTTTACAGATTCAAAAAAGGGTCCCACCATGTGTGAAACTTAATCTTTTTCATATTTAAGCACATCTGACTCATTCATTAATTATTCTCCAGCTCTAATTCGACATTGGGCGTGATGTTAAAATTATTTAGCGTGTGCATTTGTTAATCTAAGACAATTTTGTATGTCCAGACAAAGAGTTAAGGAACACTATTATTTAAAAAAGACCTTCATGGAAGTATAAAACTTCTTGTGAAATTTAATTTAATGTTAATAAAAATAATTCACAAAAAAATAAAGAACATTTAATAATCATAGAGATTATTATTATTATGAAAAAAATTTTTAAGTTTAATTAACATTCCACTCATGGCATGCTCGTGGTTTTTAAAACATTTTTGCCTTGTCGGCCTGGAAATTATTTATTAATTATTTACTTTTCTAAAACATTGGTAAGCATACCTCATCGGATTCATTGACGTAAAAGCTTGGCGAACTCCGTTTCACAAGTCCTCATTCGAAACATATCTGCGTTTCGTAACCTCCTCTTTAATGAAACTCCTCAGTGTATTGTCCGACGTTGTAAAAAATCTGGACTTCTTAGAGGCCAGGGCATTGGTGAAGGACAGTTTGGGGAACCTCGTCTAATCCATCGATCCGGAAAGATTTCATTTAGGCAGTTGCGGACAGCGAGAGCAAAATGGGGTGGAGTGTCATCTTGTTAAAAACAAACAGTGTCAGCAGTTCCCTGAGGTCTTAATTGCGGTAATAACCACTCGTTGATGATCTAAAAATACGTATGTTTAGTTTTTGAACCTAAAAATATGACCCAAGCAGATAAGTTAAAGTCTTTACAGCCCACATCATAACATGAGGCGGCTTGTTTCACACGTCCTGAAAAAAATGAGGGTTGTCCTTTGTCCAGAAATAAACATTTTGATTCCAAGAGCTGGCCAGACGTCTTGGGCCAGACGGCTACAGTCCATTTCTGTCGCCAATGTAGGTAAGCATTGGATCTTCATTACCGACCGAGCTTAGTCAAGACCGGAACCATTTGTTAACTGGCAGCTGATGTATGTCAGGTATGTAGGTAAATATCTTGATATACAGGGTGTTACATATGGTCCATCTTGCTTTATGGCATGGAAACGTGGACTTTGAAAAAAACATCTATCAACAAACTTGAAGCATTTAAAATGTGGTCATTGAGAAGAATGATGCGCATACCGTGGGTGGATAGAGTTCGAAACGATGACGTCCTTAAGAGAGCCGGCGTGGAAAGAGAAATCTTTGAATTAATTAAAAAACGCAAGATTGGTTACCTTGGGCACATATTGAGAGGAGCAAAATATGAAATACCACAGTTAATCCTACAAGAGAAGATCGAAGGTAGGAGAGGAGCCGGCCGCAAACAATTAAGTATCCTGGTTAAGGAATATTAAAGAATGGACAGGAATACACAATACAAACGAGCTGTGTCACGCCACCAAGAACAGAATTCTAGTAATGAGATAGTCGCCTACGCACTTTGGTGTATGGCATGTTAGGAAGAAGAAGATACAGGGTGTAGTCAGAAAATTATTTTGCCACATTTTTAGCTTGGTGAAGGTCGAATAGTTTGTCGTATCGCGACGTATGAAACGTTGTTTACAAGGGGAGGAGGTAGCGAATATGTTGAGACAGAAAAAAACAAAACCTGGCGGCATTGTCAAAAGGGTATTACATCATATCTCCATTGTTATTGGTCCGACTGGAGCGTGTGAACCATTGAATGAAATGAGATAACATAGCGAATATATAAAGGTAGAAAAAACAAACAATGTGACTACCAAAAGACCACTACACAGCATCTTCGGTAATAATGAAAATATAGCGATAGTATAGCAGAGTATGGGCTGGTTGGGCCAGACAGGACGGGACATTTGAACTACTCTGGTGCCAATGTTGATAAGCATTGGATCTGCATTATTGGCCAACGAGTAACGCGTATGATAACTCGATGACGATAATTAAATTACAATAATTGTTAAACAAAAACTCTATATTTTCTTCGCCCATACTGCGCGTATATTGAAATACATTTTAATTATTCCACCATTTGTAATGGCTTGAATAAATTTAATTTTAGAGGCCACTGTCACTAAGTAAGGATATGTATTTTATTTAGATGGAAACCAAATTATTTCCTTTTTATGCAGATGCGTTTTTTAAAGTTAATTAGTAATTATAATTTTAAAGCACTCTAAACTTTTGAAGAATCTAGAGCAAATTATCTAGTTATCGCTAACAAATTACCTTAGTAATAGATATAAAGGTTTTATCGGCCTGTAACAGGGTATGAACAATGTGGGCTGTGGATTTAATTTAGGCTCCCGCCCTATGTTTATAAACGAAATTGAAACACTTTGTGCTAAGTGGAAAATTCTCCTTATTAATCACGTTAAATTTATCTTTAGGAAAGTATTGATCACGAGTTAATTTAAATTATGTTTGAACAGTTACTGATCAGTGAAAACAAGAAAACATTACGACCAAAATGCTAATGTTATATGTATTATATATATGTTATTTTGAATTAAAACAAAGTATTTAATTAATGGCCTAATATATGCGCTTAAAAGATTTGTTCCCAAGATTAGAAAGAATAAACAAATTGTGCTTTTTATTGCATGGTATTGATCACAATATATCAAAATAGTCATTTATCAAGTTAAAAAAAAAATAAAAGTTCTTAGTTTTTCATTACTAAATGTTGCGTATACGTAACGATAGGATTTCCCGGAACAAAAATTATTTTAATTCATTTTTAGTTACTGTAAAACTGTTGTTGCGTTTACACAACGTTGGGAATTAATGGGTTTAAACGTAAAAGTTCATATAATCCAGTCGTCAGAGATGGAAATGCCACTGAACCTCAAAAAATTATACGAACAGGTGAATTTTGCAGAAAATATTAATTTTGGGACTCCAAAAAAGATGCAAAAAAGTTTACTTACCACTTTTACTCCCGGGCTTATCCCTAAAACACCTCTCACAGGGGGGTAAAAACGCAAAAAAATCAATTTAACAAGAGTCTGTACACCGTAGAAAAAAATATTTCAAATAAAAAATGTAGCTGTGATAATTTTAAACAAAACTATTTATAAGCACGTTTTGTGAAGAATGAACTGTTCTCTTAGAAACAACATTATGTCAGTTACGCGAGTGAAATCAATGTTCAATAAAAATTTTATCAGCTCGACGGTAAAAATTCAGTATCTCTTGATTCAAGTTACCTATTGACAAAAATAAAGATGCTTTTTTAAGGTAAAGAGTTCAGATTTTGATGGCAGTTTTTGTATTATGCCGCAAATAAACTCGAATTTTATACTGGTGTTAAATAAATAAACGTGGCGCGATTTTTACCGTTTTTATGATTCTCACGAGATCAATACAATCTATCCCTTTCATTGACTGGCCACTATAAAGTTTCAATTACTAAAGCCTAACGGTTAAAAACCTAAAGCATAAAATTTTAGTTTTGAGTTTTGGCAACAAAAGTGAGGCATCTTAAATATGCTTAAAAAACGCTGGATTTAAACTTTCACACAACAAACAATATAAAACATTTAAAACTTTTTTTTTCAATTACACTAGTGCGTTTTTCAAAAGAACAAAACTTCTGCAATCAACTACACCCAAAACCGTCTTCTTAAATGCATTTCCCGTGACGTGTGATCGTTTGTAACGTAAAACATTAAATTCTGCATTTTTTATTCATATTTCAAATGCCTCATATTTGTTACCACAACTTAAAATTAAAATTTCGTGTTATAGGTTTTAAAGATTGATCTCTAAAAATCTAAATTATACTACCAGTCAATGAAAGTGATCAATTTTATTGATCTCACGAGAATCATAAAAAATTGCAAAAATCGAGCCACGTTAATTTATTTAACACCTTTATAAAAACTGAGTTTATTCTCGGTAAAATATAAAAACTGCATACGAAAGCTGCACTCTTTGCCTTTAAAACGCATCTTGATTTTTGTCGATAGGACATTTCTATCCAAAGATATCGAATTTTTACCGTCACGCTGATATTATGATTATTAAACATTGATTTCGCGTGCGTAACTGACATGGAAAATCGAAGGTCGCTTCAAGCATTGTTTCTAAAAGAATGGTTCATGCTACACAAAAAATGCTTATAAACATTTTTGTTAAAAATTACTTTAGCTCCATTTTTTATTTGAAATATTTTTTTTTACAGTGTAAATCGATTTTTTTGCGTTTTTACCCCCTTACGAGGAGGTTTTTTAGGGGGAAGCCCGGAGGTAAAAGTGGTAAACTTTTTTGCGCCTTTTTTAAGGTCCCAAAATTAATATTCCCTGCAAAATTCAGTTTGTTCATATGATTTTTAGGGGTCAACTTTCTGACGACTAGACTAATAGGAAAGCATAGAAAAATAAAATGTTCAGAATCAAAATACAGGTATGAATAAATAAGTTTTTTAGTATTATAAATAAAAAGCAAAATTAGAGGGACATAACTTATTCTTTTGTGAAAAACAAGGTGGGATAAAACTTACGCTATTTTAATAACAGTTTCTTTATTTATTAATATATAATGGTAGTGGAACATTATACAAATTACATATATTTCCCGTGTACAGTTGGGATATCTGCATTGTGATGTACCTACTTCTTTACCTCGATATACGAAAAATGTTCAAAAATCATAATATCGAATCAAGAAGATCTCTTAGAACCAGTGTTCTCAGATCTCTTAGAACCATGCCTTTACAATAATTCTTAAATCTACTATAATCTTCATAAACCATATTTTTATACCGAAAAAAAATCTTTTCTAATTAATTTTAAAATATTTTTCATTTGGCGCTGACTGTTGATACATTAGAGTACATTTCAATATATCGCTCCCAGTGTACAACACATTAATAATTAGGTACTTTAATTGTTGCCTGTAAGCATCTTCAAACTACTGAACATTCCCAATAAAATTCAAATATATATGTTACGGTTAATACGCAAATATCGGATAACACTAGAAATACCTGGATAGAGGTAGAATTATCCAACATACTGGATAATGCTACATATTTTTAAATATTTCGTTGTATTTTGGATTTATCCGCTCATACAATATTATCATGTTCAAATAAATAACCGTTTCTAAATTGAAGTAAAAATGAATATGATTTTTATCGCTATTTTATTTATATCAAGTTAGCAATGCTTAGTTATATATTTTGGACAATAATTCTGTAGTAGATTCTTAATAAAGAAAAGAAAGCAAATAAAATTTACCCGTAAGTAGTGTTATTTACACTCAAGTTTAAAATATACTGCTTTATCCATTTAACACTGGATTTTTCTAAAATGATCCGGATAAATCAAAAAGTTATTAATCGTTTTTGCCTTTTATCTAGCCAGTTTGGATAATATACTACATATATAACTTCAACTGTAAACTTTTTTTTTTAATCTATTCTCTATCCTTCCATTGTTGGATGTAGGTCTCCCCCAGTTCTCTCCAACTTTCCCTATCTTGAGCTGTTCTCTCTCATGTGGGACCTCCTTGTTTCCTGATGTCATCTTTCCACCTCATCTGTGGTCTGCCTCTTGATCTCTTTGCATTGTATGGATGCCACTTTCCGATGGCATTGTTCCATCGTCCGTCTTGGAGACATTCATTGTGTCCAGACCATTTCCATTTCAGTTTTGCTGCTTATTCTATCGCGTCTACTGTCTTTGTTCTGGTTCTGATCCACTGGTTACGTTTTCTATCTTTAAGTGATATACCCAACATTTGTCTCTCCATCGCTCTTTGTGCCTTCCTTATCCTATCCAAATTGGCCTGTGTAAATGTCCATGTCTGTACTCCGTAGGTGAGCACCGGTATTATAAAGGAGTTATATACCTTGCTTTCGTAAGTATAGAGGGATTGTTTGATTTTTTAGAACGTAAGAAAGTTTACCGAACGCTGCCCATCCCATTCTTACTCGTCTCGATATTCCGGCTGTTTGATTTTCTCTGTTAGCTCTGATTGCTTGTCCTAGATCGTCTTCTTTGTGTGCCGTGCTTGTATTCAAGCGTTGGCTATCGTCATATTGACAAGCTGATGAAATGATTCTCGGTCGGCAGCTAGATGAAACAGTTCCTCGACCGTTCGACCTGTCCATTGTCTGATGTTACGCAGCCAGGACAGTTGTTTTCTTCCGACCCAACGTTTTCCTTCGATTTTGCCCTGAATGATTAACCGGAGTAAGCGATATTTAGGCCCTCTCATTATATGACCGAAGTATTGGACCTTTCTCATTTTGATGATGTTGATCAATTCTCGCTCTTTGTGCACGGTCTCTAGCACGCGTTCGTTAGATATGTGTGCTGTCCACGGGATTCTGAGCATGCGACGGGTTACACCATAACTCAAACGCTTCTAACTTGTTGAGATTTTTTATTTTTGTTGTCCAGGTTTCACATCCATAGAACAAAGTGGACCAGACGTAGCACTTCAATACTCTTAGACGTGTGGTCAACGACAGACTTCTACTGCATAATACAGAAGGCCAGTTAATAAAGTTTTTCCGTGCGAGTTCTATTCTGGTCGAAATTTCTTCGTCACTTTCAACCCTGCAGTCAATCCAGCTACCCAGATATCTAAAGTGTTCCACCCTTTCCAGGATTTTGTTATCTAATCTTAGCACTGAGTCATCGCTATTAATTTTTCCGACCACCATCCATTTTGTTTTTTTTTGCGTTGATTGTTAAGCCCTTTTCAGTGCATTCGTTGTTTACAGCATTCAACAGGGTTTAAAGATCTTCTAGACTCTCTGCCATTATTGCGGTGTCATCGGCGTATCTGATGTTGTTAATAATTTCACCACCGATCTTAACACCTTCGCGGCGATTATTTAACGCTATTTCAAAAACTGGTTCAGTGTAGGCATTAAACAACATCGGTGACATAACACATCCCTGTCTGACACCACGCTTAATAGAAACTTTGGCTGAAACCTCTTGGTCCACCTTAACACAAGCGGTCAGATTGTAGTAAAGATGTTTAAGCAATCTAATGTCATACGTGTCCAGACCAACTGAGTCTAAGCATTGAAATAATAATGTATGTGGTACTCTATCAAAGGCTTTTTCGAAATCTATAAAACATACGTAAATATTTTTCCTAAACTTAATGTTCTTTTGTAAGAGTATTCGCATGCAAAAAAGAGCTTCTCGAGTACCCATACCGTTTCCGAAACCAAACTGCTCATCACCAGTTATCCCCTCACATAGTTTATATATGCGACAATGCAATATTTTAATAAAAATTTTGAGAGTGTGTCCTAGATAGATATACTCATTTACCTGTTCTATTTTTTCTGTTTGTACTTTAATTGCCTCTTTGTCTTCCGTGTTTGTCATTACTTTTGTTTTGTTGAAGTTAATTTTTAGGCCTTTTTGCAGTGATTTTTCATGAAGTTCATTCAGCATTAATTCTAGTTCTTGTCGTTCCGAGGAGATCAGGAGTATACCATCCGCATATCTAAGGTGATTCAGGTACTTTCCGTTAATACATATTACTCTCTTTTCCCAATCTGTTGATTTTATTATATCTTCGAGGGTCAAGGTAAACAGTTTAGGTGAAATTATATCGCCTTGTCGGACTCCTCGTTTAACTTTTATATTATCCGTTATTAATTTGTCGTCCAGAATTACGGTCATGGTTGCATTTTGGTAAATATCATGTATCAATTGTCGGTATCTTGAATCTATGCTACTATTGACCAGAGCTTTGTAACTGAGAACTGTAAACTATTTAGTTGATATTCTGTGTTTATATTACTTATGTACTGGTAAAAATCTAAATACGTTAATAGTTCATTTGAATATGGTATTTGCGTAGAAAATACTTATATTAAGACTCACCTTAAACTAATTATAGTTGATAAAAGATCTCGTTTTTAATTGATCAAAATATTAATAAATTTTCAATATTCTATTGATTTTAAATTTAACTTGTTTCAAATTTACCTTAATAGGGCCCTGACACAATTATCCAGTACTCCAGGGTTGCTAACACTGCCTAGGACAATGCTAGTTTGTGTTTTCTGAGTATTTTCTGTTTTGAAAAATCTTTTTATTTGCTTCTTTTGAGGCATAATCGTATGACTATCGTATGATATTATTACCAAACCTTTATACAGCTGAAATTATTTGACTTTTTCTTCTTTGACTTAACCCAATATTTAAATAAAAAATAAAAGCAGATTAACTCTAGAAGCAACTTTAGCTATACAACAGCTAAAAGAAGAAAAATGAAAAAAGTTTACAGATGAAATCGCAAAACACAAACTGCCTATAATACAAGGAAGTATAAATGAAAGGTGGAGAAACAGAAAAAATATTGAAATGTCAGCGAGAAATGTAAGTCTAAGAACAACAAAAAGACGAAGAACCGAATGGTTTGATGCCAAATACAAAGAAGAAATGCAAAATAAAAAATGCTACAGGCAGGACCGGAGAAGGATAAGACTAAATATAAAACGAAGAAGAACAGCAAAAAGCATATGTAGATCAAGAAAATGAAAAGACATCGACGAAAGCTAGAGAAAATAGAAACGCGATTTATATAGAAAGAAAGTAAAAATGTTTTCGAAAAAGTTCGAAATAACATCAATGCAATATCAAAAATGGAGAATTCATACCAGATGAAGAAATAATTGTGAACAGATGAAAGAAGTATTTTACGAAAGTACCAAATAGAGACAATACATCTGCATATGAGAATCATACATACAATATTTAAAAAACGGTAAGGCCGGCTTTAATAGGATAAAATAGTAAAAGCACAAAGAGCGATGGAAAGATCAATGCTCGGGGTGAGACTTATAGACAAAAAAACAAACAAATGAATTAGAAGCAAAACCAAAGTAAAAGACGCAGGAGAACATGCTGCCAAATTAAAATGGAGCTTCGCATCACATAATGCCCAGGACAGAACGCCCGACTAAAGGATAAAAGATGGAACAAAGGAGACTCAATGAAGACCATGGTTATGAAAGAGAAGCAGAGGAAGACCACAAATAAGATGGGCTGATGACATTAAGAAGATCGAACATTAAGAAGATCGAACTAGAAGCAAGTGGCGCAAAATAGAAAACACTGGATTGATTTGGGGGAGGCCTATGTCCAAAGTTGGATTACTTAAGGCTGAAGAAGAAAAAAGGCCGGCTGTAAGTTGACACGCAGCTTCGTTGAATTTCTGTGTAACACAGAAGTGATACGTGGAGAGTGACGTGATGCAGTTTTCACGTTCCGTGACCCTCCGCTACACAGTTCTCATTCCGCAGATTATAACGGTATGTGAAGGTAAGATGAAAGAAAAATTAATAGAGGCAGTGAAAAATTGACGAATTTTGTACGACGCTAGCCTCGACGATTATATGCGGACAAAATTGAAGGTTTGAAAATGGGCGGAAGTGGAAAAAGAAAGCGACATGAAACATGGTAAGTTTGGTATTATTTTATTACTTCTTGTAAAATACACGTAGATACAAACTAAACGATAAACATACTTATGCTTTGCATTAATTAAAATAATAGGGTGAGATATCCCTCATCACATTATTAATTAATTTTTTTTTTAAATAATATCAGTATTTTCCTCTGAAAACACTTTCCCCTTGCTATGATACTAAGCCTACAGTGCTAAAATAGGTAATAAGATTATGCCAAATTGAGAATATTTTTTGTCCCCTTCGTTGTCCCCCACTGTTTGCATGTAATGGGCGTAATTGATATTGTGGCATATCTTCTTCAGTATTATCTTTACTTCGTTCTAATAAAGAATTCATTAAATAATTGTGCAACACACAAGCAGCCTTCACAACTCAGACAACAGTACCCAGCTTAATTTTAAATCATATCCGGAAAATTCGAAAACGTGAAGCAAGTATCCCTAAAGCACATTGAACTGTTTGCTCCGCTCTCGAGTCGGTCAGAAATTAGAAACTTTTTTTCATAATTATCAGCACCTCCTTCCAGATATGGTCTCATCAAATTCTCTCTTCTATAAAGATAAATGGCATGGGCTCCTTCCTCAATCGCAAGTAGGAAGTTCTGTGTACACAGCGATTGTGTTAAAAATGTTTCCATCGCTGAATCTTCATTATGATCCTACATCCATTTTTATGAATTCAAAATTCGAGTCTGCAATAGCCATTAAAATAATAGAGAAAGTATGTTTATAATTGGAATAAAATAAACCACTTTTGCTAGTTTTTCAATTATTACATGTTTACTGTCAATAGCCCCAATACAATGTGGGAATTGCCATTTATGTTTAAAACCTATTGCAATAGATTTTCACTACTCTTGTGTTGATTGCGGAAAATACAATATCTGTATCAATTTCCATATGGCTTAAAAGATATCCCTTATGATATTTGAAATCGTGCGTTCACCATTCTGTAGCTATATGCAATACTTTTATAACTGTTTCCTGACGCCAAGTATCTGCAACAAAAAATAATTATTTTTTAATTTTCTTATGTAATTCATTACTCTACTTGGTGTTTTAAGGGCAGAAGCCAAAAAGTTGGGAAAAAATCTTCGACATTCATTGAGAAATGCACTTAGAATACAACAATATATTTTAAAAGTGAAGCAACAACTGAAACGATCAAGCCATGGAAGATTCACTAACAAATGGGATTTCTACGACCACACATAGCCAACAAAGAACAAGAAGAACATTTTTAAGAAGAATCTATCGATAATAACATTAGACAAAATATTGAAGATGACGTAATGCCTGCCGATGTAGAAGAGCAATTACAGGAACACAACATGCTGGCGCAAAGTGAAAGTATTTATGAATCTCAGATGCAGGTTCCACATAAAATTTCTTCATTGCCGTCCACGGCAACCCAAAAAACTGGTAAACATACTCGTAAATGGCTATAAAAGGTTAATGTTGCTTCTATCCTAAACCAAAGCATAGAAAAAAAGAGGACAAAGAGGCCAAGTAAGATTGACAGAGAAGGCAATTACTTGAATATTGTAAACGTATACAAGATCCGATGTATCACTTTTTTATTTCAATGTTTGAATCAGCAAAAAGAATGTCACTTCTATTATAACATGAAGTCAGAAAACGAATTTTTACTGCTATGACAGATGTGGAGGCCACACTACTGAACATGCCTACGACTACGAAGCCACAAGAATATTGGTACAGCCACAAATCCAATCAATCCTACAATACAACGTTAACGTCAGTACATTCTCCATTTCTGAAAGTTTAAGCTCCTACACCCCAAGCAAGAGTGATCGAAATTTACCTCCGGTCAAAGATTCCCCCGGAGATAGTTTAATTAACTTTATTAATGAATTTGCAGAATATTATTTGTCTTTTATATTACAGTATTTGTTTATTTGTATATTCTTCTATTTTCTTGTTTAATAAAATAATTGTAAGTGTATGTATATTATTAAAAATATTAACTTTATCTATAAAACAGTGGCTACTTAGAATAAGTGACTTACCATAAAAAGACAGCTAGTTTTTCTTTAGTTCCAATGGACCTTGAAAGTGTTGCATATCACTTTTTCAATTTAATTCCTTACTATCTCATACACTTCTTGAAATTTTTCACGGAATAACCGAAATAATTTTTAAAATTGTAATTACTTAGCTCTGTAATCAAGGTGAATTCTCCATGAGTTATTCTTTTCTTCAACAATAAATGCGACTTTTTTTGTCCAACTAGCTAATGCAATCGTTTTAACCTCAAATTCACTTTCCAATGTATATATTGATCTTTAATAAAGCTTCTTAAAGCTCCTGCTCATAAGGAGTTCTTACATTCCATGACGACATTTCTACTATTTCCTTACATTGTTGGATTGTTTGTGCTTATTTTATCGTTTTTTTGAGTTCCAGATAATAGATAATGAGTTCAAAATGCGGATTCATATGTATACCTTTGTATACATAAGTCATAAAAGAACTTTAAGATCTAGTGGAAGGGTGGTTAAACGCCCACTCATATTGAACCTAACGTAACATAACCGTGGTGTATTTGTCAACTCCAAATGGGTCCAAAGAATCGAAACACATTATAGAATTAAAAAGAATGTTAAAGTAAAAATAAATATCATTAACTATCAAACAGAGAAAGCGTAAGTATTTCGAACATTTCATGAAATCAGACAAATACCATTTACTGCAGCTACCAATTCCGGGGAAGATATCAAACATAAACCTGGACGATGACGACATTCGTAGCTCCACAACTTACGCAACTTACTCCACAACATTCACTTGACAGTAATTTGGAATAATATCGGTCTAATTATTCAAAAATGTGGAAGGAAAAGTTAGTATCGCTGTGATGAGAGCCAACGTTCGTAGCAGATAATGCACGGGAAGAATGAGAAGATGCAGTAAAATATTATAGTCACATGCCGATAAAAACATGCTGCAATGCTGCAGATTAATGCAAATTGCTTTGGATAGGAAGGAATGTAAGATGAGAGATTCACGTGCAAGACGGAGTTTTTTATAGCAAATCAGAATTTAGATGAAAACATAAAATTTCTTATTGTATGATAGCCAAAATTCTGCTCAAATTTGATATCAGATCAATTCTATTATACACTATGGAGACATGAACCCTGAGCACAGCACTGATGAACAGACTAGAAATTTTTAAACTTTGGTTCTACGAGAGAGTACTAAAATCTTCATGGATAACTTATAGGACAACCAGAGGCATCTCTTTGTCAGTCCCAATTTATTCACAAAATTAAAAGAATAAAGATTAGTTACTTTGGAAGATATTTTAAAAAATGAAAAATATGAACTAAGTCGGTTAATAATAAAGGTCGGTTGGTAAGAGAATCATTGGAAGTAGCAAAATGTGAATATTAAAAAATGGACTTATACATTATTCTGAGTGGATTGTATGTCAATACTCATTTAACGGTTTTTATTTTTCAATAATATATGTTTCCGTAATTACTTTTAAAACTTTTTACCATACAAATTTAGCTTGGAGATAAATTGATGTATTTACGTAAATACTTTCAAAAATGATTTGAGATTTGCTTTTAGCTACTAATAATAATAACGCATAATGTATAACAGATATCAAAACTTTTCCATAAATATTTACATCTAGATCAGAATATTATTTTTGGATTTATAAATGTCAAATATAACGTAGATATTTACAAATTGTTTACTCATATGATATACTTTGGAAAGCCATTGGCGTTCGTGAGTTAACGTGTATATAACTTGTGAAACAATAGGTAAGAAGTTTTACTTCCGAAATATTTCATGTTTTCCTAATGGAATTCAATAATGCGCATAATTTTCTAAAGATCATCAGATCAGACCCAATCTCCAAGAATTGTCCTGAAACGCTCTGGTGTAATTATTAAGAGAGGTTAATGTCAAATTATTTGATTGGCCGAAATAATGCATATTGACATGTTACTTATCCTCTTGTACTTCCTTTTTTGCCTGGTCATAGAACCTTTGTACCAAACCCTGTCCTCTTATTAAGGTCCACTAAGAGGTCCTTTGATCTAGGTAAAACCTGCAACTTTAATATGGAAAGTTTAAAAGTACACAGATCAGATATACAAAAGATATCTACACGTACTAATTTTAGTATCTAGTATACCCAGTATACATGCCATTTCAATCTGGCTGGTTTCTCCGATGTCGTGCATCGAAATGATATCGGAGACTTTTATTCCCTAGTGTCATCAGCGTGCTTAGAAATATTTTCACCCAGCTGCATAGAACTAGCACAAGGAAATTATTATTAAAGCTTTCAGTGCAGTCTATTCAGTTCTAGTCAGAATACCTTGTCGATCCTGAGACTCGGGTATCTATCGACGGTTGTCTTGGAAACCAAGACTGACCAGCGCTTAAACCTTAATTCATTATTTTGTTTTCCAAGGGCGAATTTCATTTTAAAATACTTACATTTCTTCGCTGAAAAGGTAGTTTTTTAAAAACTTTAAAAACTCTTCCTTGGTACATATATACACAAAGTATTCGTTTATGATCGCGAACAATATCAAAATATCACATGTAGCTTTATCAATAAGTTTGATCGGTGCATTTTTTACAAAATCTATTTCATTCTTGGACACTACTTTGTACTTGTGGTTCTTGGGGATTATTACTGCCATTATCTTCATTATTATTAACTAGTGCTGCAGAAATTCTACCTTGAGAACTATTTTGAGTTTTTCATTATAGAATGACCCTACTAGTGTCTTGCGCACTTGCAACTTGCGCTCTCATGTTCATGAGCTTCTGTCTTTGAACTAACCGTGGTACACTAAGTTTCTCTGTGGTTTCTGTAAAGATACACAAATCGTCCATTAATATTGGTTTTCGTCACGATATGGGGGAAACTGGTAACTCTTTCTTGGTCTGCTAGAAATCTTTTTTGAAGATCCCTTAGTTTTGGGTCCTTGTGTTTAAATTTTTTCTATTTGGTTTAATCTAGTCACATAAGCATGAATATACTGATGTGACTTGGTATTCAATATGTATTTACCTTTCTTGACGATATTTTCTTGATAGCAGTTTTAGTCCTAGCCCCCTCAATAATTTCTCTCCAGTCGTCCCTATCCATCGCCTTTCTCCGCCAAGCACGCATTCCCATATTTCTCATGTTTTCATCGATGTTATCAAGGAACCTTGTTCTAGGTCTTCCTCTTCTTCTCTGAGCAGCGGGTCTATCAAGGAGCATTTTTCTAGCTGAGTCATTTTGTTCCATCCCCATTACATGCCCTATCCACCTCAGACGTCATATCTTAATATGTTTTACGATATCAGGTTGCTGGTATATAAAGTTTGAAGTTGTATCGTCTTCTCCACACTCCACTCTCATTCACTGCTCCATAGATTCGCTTTAATACTTTTCTTTCGAAACTTTTTTTGTTAGAGTCCAGGTCTCTGAACCATATATTAGGACTGGGCGTAATATTGTTTTATAAAAATTTTATTTTGTATTTCTCGACATAATTCTGGATTTAAGGAGGAGATTGAAATAGCATCTGTTGGCCGTGCGAATTCTGCGGTTTATCTGTGCGGTAGTATTTTTTGTAGTGTTAAGGTACGCTCCCAGGTATATAAATTCATTCACTGCTTCGACGACGTCGTTTTCTATAACAAGTCGTAGCATTTGTGGTTGCTTGCTTATTTTAATATATTATGTTTTGTTTTTTTGAGCCCTTCTCTCTATTAGGATTTCCGAATATAGGCCTCTAATAATTCTCGCCATTCATCTCTGTTGTTTGTAAGACGTTTTCACATTGGTCCTGCAGTTGTTTTAATATCGTCGCTGTATCGCATTTGCGGTCTTCCTTGTGGTCGTTTGGCTTCATATGGCCGCCAACTCCCGATTTCTTTTTTTCTCGGCCATCCTTAAGACGTTCGTTATGTCCAGCCCATTTCCATTTTAGTTTAGCTGCCTGTTCGACAGCATCTTTTACTTTTGTTCTATTACGAATGTCTTCATTGGTTTTATGGTCTTTAAGTGAGATATCCAGCATCTGTCGTTCCATAGCTCTCTGAGTTTTTCTGATCTTCGCCATGTTTATATAAGTGAATGTCTAGGTTTAAGCTCTATATGTAAGTACAGGTAGGATACAGGAGTTAAAGACTGGTTCGCAGTCTTTGAGGTATATTTTTATTTTTAAGTACGTATGAGAGTCCAATTAAACCCATTTTTGTAGCTGATTCTTTTAATGCTACATACGCCTCTCGTACAGCGTATTCCGTTCTCCCAACAATATTGATATCATCAGCATAGGGCAGGATTTGCACTGATTTATTATATATTGAACCAGTGGTTGTAATTTGTGACATACGTATTACTTTTTCCAGAACCAGATTGAACAGTATACAGGAGAGGGTCTCCCTGGCGCAGCCTGTTATTTGTTTTAAAAGGTTCAGAGAGTTCTCCCTAAATTCGTACTCTACATTCAACTTTTTCAAGAGTTAGTTTTGTTAAATTTACCAACTGATTTGGTATTCCTAGCTCTTTCATTGTTTTGAACATTTATCTTCTATTCACAGAGTCGTAGGCTGCTTTGTAGTCTATATGTGATGAGTATCAATGCCATCTTCCAGTGTTTTTTCCAAAATTTGTTTCAGGGTTGCAATCTGATGAATTGTCGATTTACCACCTGTGAAACCAGCTTGGTATTTTCCTGCTATCCGTTCTGCATATGGTGCCATACGATGACATAATACTGTGGAAAATATTTTATATGCATCATTTAAAAGCGCAATTCCTCTGTGGTAAAAGCATTCAAAGATATCTCGTTTTTTGTGTATGGTGCAAAGTATTCCAATCATTGGGGAGGGATTTCTGTGTCCATATTTCTTTTATAAGCTGCTGTAATGCCATTATGGTTTGGATCACTTTATTATGTCTGTTCCATGCCTAGAATCTATTAAGATGTGATTAATCTGACGCGTTGTTCTTCCGTCAGGAGAGGTCCAGGTTACCTTGCTGCTGCGAAGTTTATAAGTCGTAATCTATTATCGCTACTGATGTTGTGTAGGCTATGCTATGTTGTGTCTTTTTTGAAGGTCCTTTAGTTTTGGGTCCTTGTATTAAAATTTTTTTTATTTGGTTTAATTTATTCACATGAGTATTGCTATACTCTATACTATATAAAGTGAAATTTTCTGATAAAATTTTAGTATGGTGTGCTATCTCAGAAGCTGGTGTTTCACATCCGTTTATTCGCGGTGAAGCTCTTAATTTTGAAAATTACGTTGACAGGTGTCTTACAAAGCTTGTTCAATTTATAAATGCTCATCACTCCAATGATGAAATCAGGCCCCGACCTAGCGTCATGCCAAAATGTTAAAATTCAGTGGGTTCAAAGGATTACCAATGCTGAGGTACTACGACGTCTAAATAAGGAGTTAGAAATGATGAACAGCATAAAAAGAAGAAAATTAGAGTATTTGGGTCACATAACCAGAGGAGAAAAATATGAGCTGCTGAGAATTATTATGCAAGGAAGGATCCAAGGAAGAAGAAGCATAGGAAGAAGACGCATCTCCTGGCTGAAGAACCTTAGAGAATGGTTTAACTGTAGTTCAATACAACTTTTCAGAGCAGCAGCCAACAAAGTGACCATAGCCGTTATGTTATCCAACCTCTGATAGGAGATGGAACTTTAAGAAGAAGAAAGCGTCATGCCATTACGCCAGGAGAACGACATATTGGTGAACTGCTCAAAATATAAATTTTGTTTCCAAGCGCGACACCCCTCCAAATGCGCCTCAGGCGAGGTCTTCTTCTTCTTTAAGTTCCACCTTCTATCGAAGGTTGGAAATCATCATGGCTATGCGGACTCTGCTGACTGCCGCTCTAAAAAGTTCTGCATCACTGCATTCAAACCATTCCCTTAAGTTTTTAAGCCAGGATATTCTTCGTCTTCCGACATTTCGCTTTTCTCGGATTTTGCCTTGCATAATAAGTTGTAATAATGCGTATTTTTGCCCTCTCATCACATGTCCTAAGTACTCAAGATTTCGTCTTTTGATAGTTAATATTATTTCCGCCCCATTTCCTATCATTCTAGTTACTTCCACGTTTAACATTCTTTGAATCCATGATATTCGTAGGATTCTTCTGTAACACCAAAATTCAAAGGCGGCCAACTTATTTAGATGGACTTGTTTTAGTGTCCACGGTTCCAAGCCATAAAGAAGAGTAGAGAACACGTAACATCGAAGCATTCTCAGGCGTAGTTCTAACCTTATATCCCGACAACAAAGAAACTGTTTAAGTTTAAAGCTGAGGTCTATAGAAGGGTTTTCGGCTGCTTTAAATCGAATGGTGTATAATAATTGCTGGTAAGCCTAAAAAGAAGATCAGCTAAGGCGATCGATTTTGCAAAAATTTCGTGAGATCTACACAGAAACAGTCCAAAGGCTTATTGCACATGCAAGATCAAATTTACGTGCCATCGAAGATCACGGACCACTTTCTGTTATATACAAATATATTATAAACCTTAAATATGTAGACTTAATTTCCTCTATTTAGTTAATAAAATAAACTTAATTTACAATTAGAAAATAAATATTTATTTTTTCCGAAAACTTTAGGGACATGCGTTAGAAAAGAAATATGAACTACCAACATCTAATTCATTTTTGTACTTAACACGATATGGCTGATTTATTGTTAATTCATTCTACAAATTGATGGTTCAAATATCCTTACTCGGAAATTTTACTTCATCAGTCAGTAATTTTTTGGCAAAATTGCTGAAAAAATAGGCTACTGTAATTGTATTATTACTGTCTCACCACAAACAGATACAAATATAAATGGTAATACAAAAAAAAATACTATATAAATAGTTACAAAGATAAATACAAAATAACAGAGAAACACACTTACTAGGGGTTTACAAACTCTAGAAGTTGGAGATACTACAAAACTTACAAGTGTTAATGAGCGACAATTTGTAGCAGAAATAAATTATTACAAATGAAAAAATATCTTTTTAAGTGAAACTATGCATAGAGGTTAACCTTTTTTAAAAAACAAAAACAAAATCTCTATTATGATTATGTATTTACCAAATGTCAAAAAAATAAAGCCAGCTGTCAGATGTCAACACCAAACTTTAAAACTGAGAACAATTAATAAGACAGCTAAGCCATACCCTAAGATCTACAATTTCTTAACCTGTATGAAAGCAATTATTAATAAGTAAAATTAACATACATTTACATTATATACTTAAATTAAATCCTGTTTAACAAACGCCAACGTTTTACCAAAATAAAATAAAATATAATAAAATAAAATTAAATTAAATTAAATTAAGATTAAAAATTTAATAAAAATGAAATAAAACTAAGTAAAATTAAATAAAATTAATTAAATTTAAATAAAATTGAAAAAAAATTTAGTATAATAACATAAAATTTGATAAAATTAAATAAAAATAAAATAAAATTAAGTCAAATTAATTAAAATTAAATAAATTTCAATAAAACTAAATCAAGTTAAATAAAATTAAATAAAAGCAAATAAAATTAAAAAAAAATAGAAGAAAAGACGACAAGAAAAAAAATTAAAAAAATTAAATAAAATAAATAAAATTAAATAAAATTTAAAAAAATTAAATAAAATTAAATAAAATTAAACAAAATAAATCAAATTAAATACAGTAAAATAAAATTAAGTAAATTATAATAATTAATAAAATAGTTATAAAATAAAATAAAATAAATTAAATTAAGAATAAAAATTTAATAAAAATGAAATAAAACTAAACAAAATTAAATAAAATAAATAAAATTAAATAAATTTCAATAAAACTAAATCAAGTTAAATAAAATTAAATAAAAGCAAATAAAATTTAAACAAAAATAGAAGAAAAGACAAGAAAAAAAAATAAAAAAAATTAAATAAAATAAATAAAATTAAATAAAATTTAAAAAAATTAAATAAAATTATATAAAATTAAATAAAATTAAATACAATTAAATAAAATTAAATAAAATTAAACAAAATAAATCAAATTAAATACATTAAAATAAAATTAAGTAAATTAAACAAAATTAAATCAAATTACATAAAATTAAGTAAAATCAAACAAAATTTAATAAAATAAACAAAATTAAATCAAACTAAATAAAAGGAAATGAAAATAAATAAAATTAAATAAAATTAAGTAAAATTTAATAGAATTAAATGAAATTATAAAAAATATATAAAATAAATAAAATTACTAAATAAATAAATGAATAAAAAAATAAATTCTATATAATATAACAAATTTTAAAAATTACTAAAATTATTAAACATAGTTTTTAAAGAAAAAAATTAGTATTTTTTAAATTTTAAAGAGTTTAAATGTGTGGTGTTATTATAAAAAATTAACAATTCCGTAATAAGCAGACGAAAAATTTTATTAACCCACATAGTAATAACGCACTATAAAAAGTATTTACTTCTGTTGGCATTCCCCAAGAGCCATGCGCCGTTTTTATTTTTTTAGAGTTAATGGATGACTGTAGATGACAATTGATTGGATCTTCCGTCGAATGCGACGGTCAAAATCACTAGTTTTATTATAAGTATTTTTTAATGTTCTTATTTTTTATGAAATTATAAAACTTATAATATGTCGTTTTGATGTTTCTTCCTATTCTCTATCTGCCTTTGAATTCAACTATGTTAATAAAAGGCAGGATATCTGAATATCCTTCTGGAATAATTCGAAAAATATTTTTCTAAATTGAAATATGAAATAAAATAAGATAATATCAATTATAACTTATTCATTAATTATTCTCAGTTTGATAGAGGATACGCCGCTGCTCAACATATCATATTTAATAATTTCATGGCTCTAATCAAAATGAGAACACGTGCTACAATCATTCGCTACCATCATTACTGTTGTCATCGTCTTCTATAAGTGGTTTATTTTGCCGAGATACTACAGTATTTTAACGCCTATCCGATTAATTGCTGAGCATTTGCCGGGGTTTTAAAGTTAAGTAGACATGCCAACGCCTACTTATTCTAAGATTTAATTTAAACCAGATGATTTTTAATTCGTTGATGTTTGTTTATGAGTTTGATGCAGGTTCGATATTTAAATATCTAAAAATACCATAAAAAAATCAACAGAAATAGTCATTATTATACTTGAGATAAAGAGTTTCAGTTGCAACAGAATCTAAATCATACAACTTAATAATTTGTGTACATGCAATATATGCATGAATCTATCTGACCTATATGATCTAATGAAGCTTGACTCTGAGATAGCGCGTTGTGTCAATCAGATGAAAAGGAGAACAATACAGTAACCTGTATGATACTAAAAATAAAATGAACGTTACGTATCTAGAAGATATTTTACGAAGAGCCTCGAAGACTGTAAAATGCGAATAACAATGATTATTGGAGAATTCAATACAATATTAAGAACAAGTATATTAAAGAAGGGTAGGGAAAACTGCTAAAGAAAAAAGAGGTATCTACTTCTTCACTGTTTACCACGACTGTTTTGAAGCGAAGGCTATCGTCATGTTAACAAACCGCTATTTGTCTAAACTTTTAAACTTTTATTTTCTTGAATTATTTTATTTATCTCTCTTGTATTGTTTTCTCTTACGTCTTTTCGGATTGACCGGTGGATATCTTTATTTAATGTCTTCATTGTAGTGTAGTTGGAGCCGTATTTTTCCGTCGTATAGTATCTTTATTGTGTTGTATATTAGCTTTTTGGTATTTTGGCTTAGTTTTTCTTTATGGGTCAGAACAGTTGGGCAGCACCTCCCTTTTCATGTCTTTTAGTGCCTTCGTTATGCCCTCATTTGCTGAATCTATATCTTCCATTTCGTCTTGCAAATCTTGTATATGTCTGGTTAGTGTATCTTCAAACAGATCGTTGTTTTATGGGGACATCCATTTCTTTTTCCGTGTTTTTAGGATCATCTTTGTTCTTTCCATTTTGATATTTAATAGTAGGGGTGAAGGGGGCTCCTTGAGACAGGGGGCAGCTTCAGACATTGATATTGTGGTTAAATTTAAGGACTCGGGTTGGCAACACTGAAGTCATAACATTCCATTACTACTCACACTATTGTAGTTCAGTTTGTAGAACAGTGCAGTAAAGGGTTCATGTCATAAGGTGAAAAGTTAGGTTTTTGGTGGTTGAAAGTCAAATTTTTGGATTGAAGGTAAGATGAGTTTTTTATTAGAAGATAAGACTTAGATGACCTTAGAAATTTCGATGCCAAATCTATGAAAGAATGTGTAGCGGCCATCTTAGAAGGTCAATCGGTAAGAAATGCTGCTAAAAGATTTGGATTAAAATATCAAACTGTTTGTATGTACGTTAAGAAGTAAATGGATAACCCAGATGACGAACATGATATGAAATTAAGAAACGATACTACAAAGGTTTTTACTGACAAGCAGGAAGACGACCTTGAAGTATATTTAATTAAGTGTTCAAAAATGTTTTTATGGTCTTAACAATC
>NW_027312631.1:0-27481 GCF_040954645.1 Diabrotica undecimpunctata | reverse complement strand
ACGCGCTATCTCAGAGTACAACATATTTTCAACAATATTGTAACACACAACAAATTTTGTAACTTTTAAGGATTTTTACCCAGATATTTACTTAGAAATTTGTGCTATGTACTATTCAGTAATTTTAAAATATTGTTCACCACTCAAATAAGAATTTAATTAATTATATTAGTAATGTGAATTTTAATAATATTGTTTTACAATATCATTTACAATTATCACAGTCACATCCCAGATGTCTTCACCGGGAACTTAGGACGGCATATACTTTTGCAGCCATAATGTTAGATAATTGTTCTTTTTGCTTTCAACCACTCCTGTTTCAACAGTTACTTTGGTTGGGGGTGTTGAAGCTGCTGGAGACTGAGGGCCGTTCAGGATTTTCATCTTTCATGGAAAATAACTGTTAGAGTTAGGTAAATAACTTAGTAGGTAAGGTAGGTTTGGTAATAACTGGTAGAGTGTTTGCGAAATAGTTTTGGATATGAAAGGAGTAAAGGATGGATATGGGTATGCTTTATATTTTTACACGGTTTGCTTTAGCTTTGGGTTGGACACAGGGAAGTATTCAACCGTAACCATTGACCCATTAGAACGATGAAAAGACACAATGACAGTGACATAGACGTTTGTAAATAGAATCTATTTTAGTCACTTTAACCGAAAGTAACCCACAATTTGAGTTTAAAAGCCCGTTTATTTGACTTGTAGATTTCCAATTCGAAAATCGTTTTTATTAATTCTGAGAATACATCTTTAAATTTTTATTTTGATAACGATTTTGGAAGTGGAAAATGAAACTTCAAAATAAACGGATTTTCAACTTAAATTCTGGTTATAATATAAAAGTGGCATAAGAAAACAGCTTTAGAATCACATTAGAGACTTTTCATAATTTTTTATATTAACTTTCTTAATATGCCCCCTATTCTAGTAAAATTTAAAATCAAACTACTTTTTGCAAATGTTTTTTATAGTGTTTATAGTGTTACTCTTCTTAGATCTTGTGGATCTGGTTTACCTATATAAATATTTTTAATATTTATCCCATTTTATGTTTGTATAAAACACATCTATAGCACATAGTGCTGGTTTGACTTTTCCGTATGTAATACTTTAATAGTATCTATACCGGTCTTTTTGGATATTTTGTCACTTTTGTAACACCATATAGAGCTCAAATACATATTGCTGTAAATTTTACACCGTTTTTTTTTTTCTTTATCTCTGTCTAATAATTTCAATACACACACATATATCTATATACACCTGTACACTATATTTCATCTGTTTATTCAATAACAAAGGACCCTTACCCTCAAGTTTAACTATCATAAATAATATTGGCATCTTTTGCATCATACCTGATGTAAAGTTTTGGTTAAATTAAGTTAAATTTAACTAAAGTAATTTACCAAAGTAGTTAATTTAAGTAATTTACTTCTACTATCCAGTTTAAAAGTTTTACAATTAAATAAATCCTGGCTAGTTTATATGAATTCAATCTGTCAATAAACATATTTTTCATTGATTTTCGACAAGCATTACACACAATAGACAGACATAATTGATCGACACATTAAATATTTTGACTTTTCGCATAAAATAATGCGATTAACTAATTCCCTTCTGAATGAAACCAAAAGTAAAATTATTATAGAAGGTCATGTCTCTGAGAGCTTTAATATCACAAGAGGCCCTGTGACAAAGTAACCCTCTACCTACTGTATTTTTTAATCTAATACTAGAAATAATAATTTTAAAGAAAAGCTTTGTACACACTAAAGGCTCAATCATTACAACACGACATCAATGCGTAGCATAAGGAGACGACCTTGCCCTAATAACAAGAAGAACCAGCAGAATTAGAGAAATTTTAAAAGACTTGAGAGAACAGCAGGAAGTATGGGCTGGAAGTAAATGAAGAGAAAACAAAGTATATGGAGATGGACAGGAAATATTGAAGATTATGACAGTTTTATAAAGTGTCTGCCCCCGACAAGGAATATAACTTTGAGATAGTTGGGACAGCTCGATTAGTAGCAAGTAACGTTAACAAATAGAAATGAAGAGACTTAAGAAATCTAAAAAAGAATGACTAAAGGAAGTAAAGTGCTGAAAATCTAAGTAAGATGCTGAGGTCAAAGAAATATCCAGAGGAGCAGAAAGAAGAATATATACAACAGTATCCGACCAACGACGTTTTATGCTAGCGAAACCTAGATCTTAAGCAAAAACCATAGAACTGAAGCTAGATAGATGGAAGCGAAAGATACTGAGAAGAATATATGTTGGTAAAAAAGATGGGCATACCTGGAGAAGAAGAACAAATAACGAAATAATACAAATACAGGCTGATTGATTAGTGTGAGGAAGCTCAGTAGATCTGTTTATAGTAAAAATTACAAAAAAAAGTTATTAACAAAAATTGTAGGTAGCTGGCAGACCAAACTTATGTTTTTCTAAATAGAACATCCTGTATTTTATTTTAAATTAAAATCTGCTTCATTTCCATATCACAACAATGTAAAGTTTTATTATGTTGTACCGGGTATTTAAAAGTTATAACCAATATTACCTGAAAATCGTATCAGATTTAACTCCCTGTATAATTAAAAAAGAGAAGTATAGGAATATTGGACTATTGCAACCATAGTTTTTAATAATTGTTAAAAATTATAAAACATATTCGTTTTCATAATATTCGTTAAATCAAATACAAAGTAAGTCAAAATGCAAGTACATTATTTTCTTGGTAATTTTAAATAGAACACACTGTATTTTATATCACTGTCGAAAAGTACTAATATCGTACTTCAAATTTTATGAAGTATGCTCTGCCAAGCACAAGTAGGTTTGTGTCTACTATCGATGCTAAACCATAAGATAGATTTCAACAATGTAAAAATATTAGCCAGAGAGAAAAATAAAATTTAAGAGAACTTTCTTAGAGATGGTACATATCAGCAGAGTGATAATAACAATCTTAAAAGAGATCTGAGATCCAGAATCTTAGCAAAATTTACAATTTTATATTTACTTTTGACTGAGCTATTTTGCATCTCAGAGTTTTCTTTGTTCCTTTTCTTTTGTTAAATATTTCAGTATTAATTGATTACTTGTGACCAAACTTCAGTTACTAATTTAGATTTGTTTTGTTTGAGTTATTATTTTTTCTAAACCTATTTACTAAATACTATTTCCTTTCGATTGCTTATGTCATGAATAACATTTTGAACTTCCCGCTTATTTTCAAGTTGGTAATACAGTTGGTAGTACTCAAAATTCATAAACAGTATCTTGTGAGACGTTAATTTCAAAGTTGTTTTTTGTATTTTCTCCTAACTATTTAAACAATAATTGTCCACCCACGTTCTCTTTCTGCTCGTGAAATGTGACTGAAATCAAGCCTGCAGCGACGACTGTTTTAACATGTCGTCCTTAATTTTGTTTTTAACTTTTAACGTATTTAGAAATTTTAAGTGTTTTTTTTAACAGTAATTTTTAAAGTGTAATTGCAACTTCAGTATATCATGTTATTTAACGTTGTTGTTTCTGCCACGAATCTTACATTCGGGTAAGTTTTTTATACTTTTTATAGCCTTTTTTTTGGCACCATTCAAACTGTTTAAAACATAGTAATTTTCTTTGTAGACCTTGATAAAGGTGGCAAAAAACCACCGAAAGCTTGTATTCAGAATAAATAGTACGCCTTAGCAAAGCTCTGTTTTTATTGACTACCACCCCAAAGAAAAAGAGTATTTACATATATTTTTTCCAAACTAGTCAAAAATTTTTGGACTACTTTTTATATATATATATATATATAATATATATATATATATTACTATATATATATATATATATATATATATATATATATATATATATATATATATATATATATATATTTAAAATCATATTATTTAAGCTTGTCCGCATTTTACCTGTCGTGTGTATACGTACATTTTTCAGATAGACTGCTATATTTTTCTTCGTCGACTATCGCAAAAACTAATTTATACATTACAAATGTGACTTTTATCGCTCCAATTGTCTCGCAATCGTACATTTCATGCAAATTTCTCATCTGGATCAAAGTGCCGATGCGGTTGGTATGCCAAAACCGGTCCTGCCCACTTCAAAATCTCCGAGATTGATTTAAGTATAGCATTTCAACTCATTAAGATCACCGATTAACAATCGTTCATTTTGTTTTGTAATATTTTTCGAACATCATTTGCCCGGCAACGTTTATTAAAACGCTACTATGTGCCCATTCTTTTTTATGAGAGGAATTTCGATGTTATAATGAGATTATTGCTATTGGGTTCTTTTCTTGGGATTATGATGATGATGTGAAAACCAAACAGATATTAGGACAAAAATTGCTAACTGTTTGCTGGAAATAAATGCGGTAATTTACACATTTTTGAAAAAAACCGTATTTTCTTCCAATGTACACAGATATCTAAAACAATAACTAAAAATAACTTGCGCAAAAGTAGGTATTTTGTAAGAATTTTTGAGGTTTTTAAGAGCTGTAAACCTTACAGTTTACAGGCACCTGCGTAACATACTTTTTTTTTGTAATTTGTTTAACCTTTTTTTAAGTTTACTATTAAAACTGTATGTAAAAAGGCTGTAATAACTTAGTTCTCAAAAAGCCTTATTTTAAATATAGATATATAGGAAGCTACAATATTTCTCTTCTTCTTCTAGTCCCCTATAATTTCAGTACACAACTACTGCGTTGGAGATTGTACATTAGTATCGGATATTCCTCTTCTTTATATTTGTATGATCACCTGCAGTAGTTAGAAGCGATCACCTTTCATAACGTGGCTCAAATATTGCAACCTTCTAATTTTGATAGTGTTTAGGACTGTGTTTTCTCATTCTTTTCAATACTATGTCGTTTGCAAGTCGGTCCATTCAGCTGATTCTTAGCATACGTCTGTAAGGCTACATTTCGAGAGCCTTTAACCTATCGACGATCAGTTTTTTCAGCGTCCATGTCTCCACTTCATACAGTAGCGCAGAGAACACGGAACACCTCAAACGACTAACTCTTAATCCGGTTGACAAATATTTGTCAGATAAAACATTTTTCATTTTAATAAATAAGTATCTTGCTTGTCAAATTCTTGATTTAATTTGTTCAGTTGCTGTTGTGATTTAGTAATCATCATAAATTAAGTTTTTTTCGTATTCAGAGTTATAACTCTTTCTTTACTGTATTTTATAACTAGATTTAATAGTTACTGTAGATCTTTAAGAGATTACGCTCCCAGCACAGTATCGTCAGTGCATCTTAAATTGTTATTTGGTTTTCCGTTTAATTTCAAGTCTATTGTTTGTCGCTCTAGCGCTTCTTGAAGAATTTTTTCGGAATACTTATTGAATAAGAGAAGTGATAATAAGCAACCTTATCACACACCTCTCCTTATTTTGAATTGTTCTGATTTGTTTTGATTTAATTATAGTAAAGTTCGGTAATAATTATTCTAATGTTTACTTTTTAGGTTTTTCAATTTCGATTTTTTACTCGTCTGTGATTTGATTTGATCAGCGGCTATCTTCTTTTTTTGCTAATTTCGCCTCCATAGTCTGCGTTTTTTCCTGTGCCAATTACATATCCGTTTTGTAAGGTAAAGATAATAAAATGACAGTTTTGCCTCTTTTTTTATTTATTGATTTGATTGATTTACTTTAGGCACTGCTACGATAGCTTTGAAACTTACGAACTTACAATTAGACTCACTTTCTTTGGAGGATCATGGTTGAGGCTCCGGCGTCTCTCTAATAGACGACCTTGGTTGAGACTTTCCGTCCAATGGACTGTACAATAAAATCTATTTGATTTTCAGCTCGACTGGGGTCAATTTCTATATCAGTTGTAGCTGATGACAAAAAATCTGCTTCAGAAAAAACGGCCATGTACACAGGCCAAACGCCGGATGCTTTAAAATCATTTATAGCAGTAGCCATAATAATACACACTTAATGGTTTCATGAATGCAACATCTGACGATGCGTGAAATAGGGTGGAAAACATAGAATTTTTATCCCATTTTCCCTCTTATAGTTAATTACGTCTAGATTTTTCGTATGTGATAAATGATCATCTAGCAGAAGCAGAATCGGTTAATTCTTTTAGTCTCTAGATTATGCGACAAACTTTTTAAACCATGAAAAAAATAATATCTTTTATATCCAGCCTTGTTCATTAAGCTCAACCCATTTATCAGGCACGAGACCATGCAAAGCCACTATTGCATTCGTTTTCGGGGAAATGTTAACATAGGAAGCATAACAACTCCTGAGGCAGAGAAAAAAATTTTTGCAGTTATAGTTTTACCCCTCTCGTCAGATACAAGCGCTCCACCTTGGGGCTTTCCTTTTGAAGCTATGATTTTAGCAACCCAGAATATCCGTTTGGATTAACCGTAACTCCCCATTTGTCTACATTAAAAATTTTTTCTGCTATTAATTTATATTTCTGGGCAGTTTTTCCCAACAGTTTAAAGAATTGTTGAACAGCCACTTCATTAAATACCATCGCACCTGGCGTAGCCTCGTGCTTTCTGATTGGCAACTCTATTTAAAAATCCCTGCATCCATTTCATGGTCAAGCCAAGAAATCTTGCTTCCTTATCTCTAAGATAAGCAACAAGTTCTACTTCTTGTTCGGGAGTGAAAATAGGCCTCTCAGTGCCTAAAACTTTTGCAAAACAGAATAACTTGCATTATCTCATTGTTTTTTGACATGACGTTCTAAAGTTGTCTGAGAAACAGCAAATGCAATTGATGCTCGGTAGTAAGCCATCTCACCAGTTACTACAGCATTTACAGCCTGTTGCATGCTCTCTGTTGACCACTTTTGACGATTAGTTTTTCTTTTGTAGGTAAACACCATCTGGAACAAAACCTAACATTTTTTTTTTGAAACCTGCATAAAATGGTAACAGGGTACCAATACTCATGAATAATATACTCAAGGCATACTCATGGAGTGAAACAGGGTACCAATAGATAGGGTAAAACAGGGTACCCTTTTTACCTAATCTATTGGTACGCCATTTTGCCCAAAGAGCAGATTTTGAGATTATGAGCTATTTAAATTATTAAACGTATTAATGTTTTAACATATTGACAAAGATACTTTCTACAACACATTCACTGTTAGTTGGAAATAAGGTTATTTAGTAATATATTAGTTTAGTAATACTTACGATGAATAATTTTTCGGTCGATATTATAACTTGGTTAACTAAAAACGTACATGTACTGTTCACAACAATCGACTAACAACTAATGATATCTGCTTTATGATAGAAGCCGTAAACAGACCTATAGATGGAGCAAGTGATATTGAAAAAAAGGGGTACCCCGTTTAAGACAGCTACTTCGTTTTGTCCGCCTTTTCCCTACCAGAAACATCAGAAGTGACGACAAACGAAAAAAAAAAAAAAACATTGAGAAGGAAGAAGTAAAAAAAATGACAAATTAGGGAAATAAAATTATAAAAAAATATAAAATCACTAGAAGGAAAGAGCATTCCGAACGAACTTCTAAAGTACGGAGGACTAGATCTGACCAAAAAGCTATTCAAAATAATCCAAAAAAATAATAGAGATAAACAGAATACCACGGGAATGAAAAACAAGTATCCTGATATCTTTATTTAAAAAAGGGGGCAAATCTGACCCCGAAAACTACAGAAAAATTAACCTAGAATATAGCAAATATTTAGGAATAAACATATTGGAAAGACATAAAGGGAAAAATTTACAAATATGTCATGAGATTAATATTGACATAAATGCAGCAGAAATAGAATCCGACACAGATAGATTAAAACAATTCTAGAAACAGCAGAGATAAGAACCCTTAGAAAAATAATGGTAAGACACCGTAATACCCATTGATGACTGGGTAAGAAGGAGAAAAGTTAAATAAAACACACTATACCTTTTATAATTTTATATACCTTTTATAAAGGATTTTAAATAAAAATTTGTTTAAAATAAAATCATCACATAAGCAGAATAACAACAAATAGAGTAGTCTACATAAAACGAAATAGAAGAAGACGAACATTTTCGTAAGCTTGGTTTATGTTATTTTATGTTTTAATTATTTGGCTTAATTTTGTAGAATTTTTTTTTTGTCAACTTTTATGTAGCAGTTTTGATAAACTTGGTGGCCTCTTTACCTTTTTTATTGAAATATATATCTTAGATATCTTTTTTTTAATTAGTAGTTTTTTTAGTCAGGTGGTTACTTACATCTTTTTTTGTTAAATAAAGCTTTCTTTCTATGTATATTCTTTAATTTTAAATATTCGAGACAAATAATAGAATTAGTTTTATATTTCAGCATTTGTTTAATTTATTGCATA
Source organism: Diabrotica undecimpunctata (assembly GCF_040954645.1). Lineage (NCBI taxonomy): Eukaryota > Metazoa > Arthropoda > Insecta > Coleoptera > Chrysomelidae > Diabrotica > Diabrotica undecimpunctata. Next base: position 19,077 of record NW_027312631.1, on the reverse strand, counting down.
ATTGCATTTCAGGACTTAGTCCCTACGTACAAAAAAAATTATTAACAACATTTTTAACCAGATGATTTAAAAACGTGAAAACTGAAAAAGTTCTTGATAATTAGTAGTAATCAGTGAAGAGCGTCGAACATGGTTTTGAAAATAATCAATTTGCACATAATCCACCGTGAAGGTTTAACTTGCCCATAACAAAGGTTTCCAGCCCCAAAATTTGGCCCTTTTTACCAACTATGATTTAGTAGAAAACGCCTTCAAAATGAATACGGTAAATTTTTATGATTTGGTAGTCATAAAGTCAGGAGCGTATCAATATTTTGCATTGCATTGAACTGCATTTGAAACTTTCATCGTTTTATCATTCAATTATGTACTGAGTAGTATTTGTAAAAGTAAATTTGTGGCAGAATTTACAAAACTGGAAGAAGAGACAAGTCTGAACTTAGAAATCGATTGGTAACGAGAAAGGCTTTATAAAGCCTTTAAGTTTTAATTCAATGTTTTTAAAATGCAAGCTATGACATTTTTACGGCATTTTATCTAACGGCAATAGGACTTTAGATAAAATAAGATACAGCAGAATTATATAAATACGTATATATTAAATGATATTGCCGTAAATATTGATTCAAAAGATATACGAGGCATTCCTCACTTATACGGGGATCAAATTTCGTCAACCACATTTGAGCATCACTTTTTGGAAGAACTTAAAAAAAGACCGGGGAGTCGGACAAAAATTTATTTTACATCCGTTGATATAAACATGTTTTTAAAAAAAAATTTAGAGGGGTGCTATAGGACAACTCAATTCGCATAAAAATCAAAGTTGTCCCTAATAAAACAACTAGGATATGTAGATTGTACGGTTCTATTAGTAAATAGCGACAATGACTTACAATCTCTATTAGAACAAGTAGTTAAATATTACGAGAAGTTTCAGTTAAACATCAACTTTATTAATTAAATTTATGGTAATTTCTTCTCCTTCTAAAGGTGCCCATCTTCTTGTGATGATGACAATAACATTGACCCATCTTATTCTATTTACAGCAGCCTAAATTAGATCAGTTGACGTTCTTCTTCTTAATGTACCATATCAGAATTACCCAACGTTCTGCCACCTGGAATAATCGTTCTGCATTTGGTCTCTGAGTCTATTTATAAATGTTTTTTAACCAAGAACCTGTTTTCTTCTTACACATCTACGGCTTTCTATTTTGCCTTTAAGGATCAGTTGTAGTATTCTATATCGATATCTCCTTACATCCACGTTTCTAATGTTTTAATTCTGTTCACTTTAATAGTTTTAGTGTCTACACTTCTGCTCCATACAAACGTACAGACCAAATATAGCTCTTAATCAGTCTTTGTCTTAATTCTAAACTGAGATCATTATTGCAAAGAAATGTCTTCATTTTCTTAAAAGCAGTTTTAGTCATTTCTATCCTTCGCTTTCTTTTTATGCCTGGACCTACTTGGTCCATTATGAGAGTTTTCAAATATATAATTTTGTGAACTTTTTTAACTTGGACTCCATTTAATTGAAGCTCTGCATCTTCTATTTCGTAAATACTATCAAGAATATCAGATATGAGAATTTGGAGGCCTTTAATATTTTCTGACAAAATTAGACTTGACAGTTAACATTAGACCAGTAAATTTCCTAAAATTGGCCAGCCAGGATATATGTCTGGATTCAGCGCCTCTTTTGTCCCAATCTTGCCTTGTAGAATCAACTGTAAAAGTCATTATCAATTATTACACACAATCTGGCCAAAGTAAGCCAATTTCTTGTTCTTAACGGTGTTATTTCTTTGTTATTTCTTAGTCTCTGTAGAATATAGGCCTTTGGATTTCATTACTAAGTGCGGCCACGATTTTATCTCTTACGCCTTTTTGCAGGTTCCTGTTCCTTATCGATGACAAGAGCAAAACCACGGATATTGACTGAAAAACATTACATGTTTAGGTCATAATTAACTCTCTTAGTTCACCAGTAGCTCTTATACCAAAAATTTTAACAATAGAATCAATACTCTTCTAACGATTTGTAAAATGACATAAGGAAGAACATTTTTTACAAAAAAATTTTTTTTTTCGAAAAGAAATATACATTTGTATATAAAGTTTCCCCAGAAACCACACAGTTCACATATTTTACCCTCATTTCTATACCCTATCCTTCGGTACCTGTACCCTATCTTTCGGCACTCCCAAAGGCAAAAGGGATAAAATCATGGACGAACTTCTAATAGTTATGTTAATTGTTGTGTGGTATATACATTACAAATAAACTCCGAAATTGGTTAAAACTAGTTTTACCCGGGTACTTTGCGTACTATCCAAATTAGATGGATAAAAGGCAAAGGAGATTAATAACTTCTTGATTAATCCTGGTCATTTTAGACATATCTAATATTAAATGGGTATTGTTCTGAAGCTATTTTCTTGTGGCATTTTAAATTAATTACTATTTAACTGGGAATAAGCCACAATTAAAGGTTAAAATACGTTTATTGACGTTTCAATTTTGAAACGTCAATAAACGTATTTTAACCTTTAATTGTGGCTTATTCCCAGTTAAATAGTAATTAAATTAAATGGGTAAATCAGTACATTTTAAACTTTGGTATAAGCAACACTACTTTTTCATTTATTTTTCACTGAACTTTTAAGTACTTTATATTCATTGTGCATGTATCTTCTACGGCATCCAGTGATTCTCTTCGCGGCGCTCTTTTTCACTTGAGCCGTAGTAATGTCCAGTTATTAGTTATTATTCTCAGCTTCTCTGAATGTGAAGTCGTTTCAGAATGTGTCCACATCTATTTTAAGCGAAATGGGTGTACGTTTCTGACTATGTTTTTTTCTTAACTTTTTTTTTCATAATAAAATAAATAGGACAGAAAGCAGTGGAATTTAATAAACCTGCATTCATGTATTTTATCGACCTCACTAAAGCCTTCGATTGTATTAGACTACAAGATGAGATTGAACTCTTACACAAAGAGACTATAATAGCCACTATAACACAGATAATAAAGTATATTAACTCTGATCACAAAACTAGAATAAAAATAAAAACCGAAGTAATGGAGAAAGTCAACATTTGACTTGATAATCGATAAACTAACAGAAGTAAAAACGTCAGGAACAGGGTACAAAATGGGCAAAAGAGCAATAAAGATTTTATGCTACGCAGATGACGCAGTATTAATATTAAATAATAAAGATGACCTACAACGAATGGTCCACGCTTTGGAAGCTGACGCAGAAAAGTTTAACTTGAAAATATCAGCACTAAAAACAAAGTCCCTCGTTATTGCTAGGGATGCAATGAGATGCGAAATTCAACTATCTGGGAACACAAATATCGTATTATGGAAACATGTCCGAAGGAACCCGAACAAGCTTACGTGTGAGGATGCCTCCAGGACGTGATATGGAAAAATAAGAACATGAGAATAGAAGAAAAAACACGCATATATAAGACTTGTGTACAACCAATATTAACTTGTGCTATAGAAACAAGAGCAGAAACAAAAATTACAAAAAAAATCTTAAGAACAACAGAGACAAAAAGACTGAGAGCGATAGCAGGTAAAACTTTAAGAGATAGCATCCCAAATACAAAAGCCATAGACATTTTTAAAGTACATGATATCGTCAGATGGGAACGTCAAAGAAGACGAGAATGGAACCAATATACTAACAGAATGGCAATAGAGAGACTTGCCCGAATAGTAAGAGACGGATAACCAGAAGGTAAAAAGACCACAAGGCAGACCCCTTAAAAGATGGAGATATAGCTGGCAGTCAACATAGCAAATACTGCTAAATCAACCTGAAAACAACAGGCCTTAAGGCCTAACATACAAAGAAGAAGAACAAGAAGAAGTTATTTTCTTAATTTCGGCAATAATTTTCATCCTTCGTTCTCCTTTCCTTGTTACATTGAGGCCTAGTATTTCTTTTATGTTTTTAGGTTTTCTTATTAGGTTAAATACATTTCCATTTCTCTGTTGTCTAATTTTTTCTCGTATTTTAGGCTCTAATAATGATTCTAGGTCACATTTATTAGAGTTCTCAATACTAGACACATGATTTCTGTAAGATATTGTGTCTAGTATTTTCTGAACTAACTCTTATTGCTAGAATGTGGTCGATTTGTCCTTGATGTATGTCATCAGATGTAAATATGCGAGTTGACAGGTTCTGGATACGTTGTCATTTGTTTTATTGTGTATAGTTCTGTTTTAAAGTCCCACTAGATCTTGAAAAATATTGTTGTTTTCCTAGTTGTATGTTTGCATCCCTTAGTATTATTAGCATATTTCCAGCTGATCTACAAACATTGACCATTTGGTAAAGCCGGTTTATTCAAGAAGTCCTTTTACAGCGGACTGACAGAATAAAATATACGAGTATTTAGTTTTTTTTGCAGCATGGACATGATATTTGAACACCCCATGTAAGTAAAATTTTCAAAGCTAGTTTGGCGTGGTGATGTATACCAGCGACATGGCAAAAGGTGAAGATTACCTATATGTCAAAACTCGGTAAGATAATGGACCAAACGCTAAAGTTATGCAAACCAATAAGCCCATCTTTTTTTGGCAGCGAAAAAGCTAGAAAAGCTGCTAGATATATACATTAGAGATAAAGTGCTGAAGGGTAACCACCCAGCATTCGTCAATATGCGTTTCAGTCATGCGTTTCAGTATTTCGTCACGTACTTTATTTAGAAGTTCGTAAAATTAATTTTCTTGTATTGGCTCTACAACTTTAGTTATTTAGACTGCATATTTAAAGATGTTTAATAGTGTTTTTCCATATTGCTATATTTGGTATATTCTTTGTGTTTCCTTTGTAGTTTTTATTTTTTATTTCTATGATCATTAGATGTTATCTTATTTTTTTTTATTGTTTTTTTCCTTGTTATCATCACCAAAACTAATACTTTCCTTCCTTTTTGTCAAATTTATTACCGCTGTCTAAGTTGTGTTTAGTGTTGTGTGACCAATAAAATTGAGATCAAGAAAGGTGTACGACAGGGCTGTATCTTGTCTTCTATTATCTTTAATATATACTCAGAAGAAGTATTTAAGACAGCGCTGGAGGAAAGCACAGAAGGCATAAAGATAAATGGAGAAATAATTAATAACATAAGGTATGCTGATGACACTGTGATTCTAGCAAGTAGCATGGAGGAACTGAGTTGCCTAATGAGTAAGATACAAAAAAACAAGTGCACAATACGGACTCAGACTAAATATCACAAAAACCAAATGGATGTTAGTAAGCAAAACCCAACAACCACCACAGCAACTGATATTAGACAATGAAAGAATTGAACACGTGGATTCGTACATCTACTTGGGAACAACAGTTAACTCAAATTGGGATCAAGCAAAGGAAATACGTATAAGAGTAGAAAAGGCAAGAGCATCGTTCACTAGCATGAAGCAAATTTTCACCTCTAAAAGCCTCACCCTACCTCTCAAAATTCGACTTCTGAAATGTTATGTATTCCCGGTTTTGTTACATGGAATGGAGGCGTGGACAATGACCGCAACAATGATGAAAAAAGTAGAGGCCTTCGAAATGTGGGCTTACCGACGTATATTACGTATATCCTGGACTGAGCACGTGACCAACGAAGAGGTACTACGCCGGATAGGTAAAGAGAGAGAGGTAGGAATAAGTATAAAGAAAAGAAAGTTGGAATACTTGGGTCACGTTATGAGACATAATAAATATAGAGTACTACAACTGATCATTCAAGGGAAAATAGACAGCAGAAGGGGTCCAGGGAGGAGAAGACACTCGTGGCTCCAAAACTTGCGGCAATGGTTCGGATTGTCATCTGCTGAACTATTCAGATCTGCCGTAAACAAAGTCGGAATAGCCATGTTGATTGCCAACGTTCGGAACGGACAAGGCACATAAAGAAGAAGAAGTTGTGTTTATGCTAGTTGCTAGAGTTTTGGATCCGTATTCTTCGCTGTTAAACCTTCCTTCACTGTCTCATACTGTCCCATCTACTCTTAACTTTTTGTGTGTTGTCTGTACGCGCTTGTCTTCGGATCTACGTAAGATTTTTGCTTATTTTCTAGTTTGCGTCTGAATTTCTCTGTCGTTCCTGGTCAATTTACTGTCGATAAATATTTGTAGATTTTAAATTTCTCTCTTAACCTATATTTTCTTTTAACGACTTTTAGTTTTTCATTTCCTCAATTTCTATTTGTGGTCCGATTTTCTTATCTCTTGAATTTATTTCTCTGTATATAACTTGTGTTGACAAAATTTGGTCATTTCATGTTTAAGCATCATTTTGTATAATTTTTTTCTTCTTCCGTTTAAGCTATCCATTTACAATCATAACTTTCTTTTCTACTAAATTTTTTTTATAGTAATTCTTTATATCTGATAGTGTTTCTGGTTATCTTTCCATATTTACTGCAGGTTTAATATATTTTGACAGGAAAGTCCAAACCATTATTGGAAAAAGAAAAACTGTGTAACTACAAAAGACCTCCAACACCAATTATCTCCTCGAAGGGTTCACACCCTATCGATGCACAGTTTTTTTGCGAGTTTCTTTACATTTTGCTTATCGCATCAACGTCCCAACCTATTTTAACGGATTCCTCTCTCTAGTAGAAATCTATATATCGTTTAGTTGCTGATAGGTGCTGTATTCACTGTTTATTGTTTTTTATAATATCACTTACTACGGTGATAATGTATTTGACTTATTTTTGTCTCTAGTTTTATATAGTTACTTGTGTAAATTTTGTGAATTAGTTTTGGATTTTTGCTTCCTGCATGAATACAGTCTACGCATAGTCTCCAGCTAAAGATTCCACGAAACAGCCTTATTGTATGCAGATGTCTCTTGACTGCAAAATTTGTAGTAAAAAGCATATTACGACTCAGTGCTGATTAATGGTTGTTTTTCGCAGTACTTTAGCCCTATTAGCATATCTCCGTTCAATATACATCTTTCCATGTGTCTTTCCGGGTATATTTTCCATGCTGAATTCGGATCCAGGTTTTTTTCCGGCCGCGAACAATGCTTTTCGGCGCTCTGAGAACCGGCTCTGGATCAAAGTATTTTGTATCTGATGCTCTTCTGGCAAGACCATCAGCTCTTTTATTGTTGAATATTCCCGGTAATTTGGAACCCATACCCATACTCATATGTTGAAAAGCAGAAAACTATCTTGAATTTAAGACATTAGCAGACGTGTTAGTAGCCTTCACGTCATTGTTTACAGTAAAAAGTTAAAAGCTAAAATATATTAGAAATATTATATAAAAACGAAGAAAAGTAAGGGTTAATATTCAAATAATGATCAAGGAAAAGACCCGGCATAAAAACAATATCCTTGCTTGCTAACTTGCCAAAGTGATTTGGAACAACGTCAACTAAATTATTTGTGAGTGTCACAAAGTTCTTATTTTGCTAACACACGGAAGGAAAAGGTCAACGCAAGAAGAAACATAAATATTATGTATTCCATGCGGTTCTATAGCTGCGGTGCTGAAGAAAAATATTGCTCATGAGTCAGTAAAACCATATTAACCACAATAAAGAACGATAAAGATGTCGGACGAAGTGTTCAAACTTGTATTCAAATAATTATTTTAGTTTAATTTTTTCTTATTTTATTCCATGTATTATTAACTTTTATTTTACCATTTTTATTCTACAAATAGTTGATGCTCAACTTTCTATTTACTAAATATTCTGTTATAATATAAATTACAATTTTAATTTTTTACTTTTTCGATTCGATAGATTTCGATTTTATTCCCCGTATATATCTATCCCATATCTTCTCCAGGCCATACTATGCCATATACATATATAAAATGTCTATGCCCAATTACAAGCAACAGAATATGTTTGTCAGTTGGCAACTTTTGACTTCTGTTATGGCAGTTTTAATTCAGTGCAGAAGTAGGGAATATGTTTTTATGTACATCTTTTATCTACAAAAAGACATGTGTCTATCCAAAATTCATTTTTTTTTGTTAAATATCGTTATATCACTTCTTGGGCTGAGTACAAATTTTATTTCATATTTGTAGTTGATCATTTTTTTATATCTGTCTTTTTTAATTTACTTATTTTGGCCTTGTTTTATACATAACTTAGTCTCCAAGCCATGCTTTATTTTTATCTTTATTAATTCTTTGTATATGCAGCTATGATCATTATTTTAATTATTTTTACTAATTTATTTTAATTATTTAACTAATTACTTATCCTTAACATCAGCTATGCCCTTTCAAAAAAAAATGTTTTTTTGATGGCAAGGTAATCTTTAAAACGTATGCAGTCACTAACACAAGGTTTCTCATTTTAGTTATTTTGACCTAAATACATTTTTTTGTATTTCCCCTTTTGTTTGGGTGAAATTTTCTGAAGCCTCGTGGTGTACCACATATAGGATGATAGCTGCAACAGAATAGCAAATACCATGCCTAACTCGATTACTCTTTGAAACTACAACGGGTTGGATCTCCGGCATCTTCACAAGCTTGAAATCTACTAATTAAGCTACTAATCTTCAGTCCATCCAACCAAATTGTTAAACCTTTTATCCAGTCAGCTGCATGAAAATAATGATGCCATAAGTATTAATTTCAAATTTGTGTAAAGCCATAGGCATAATTTGGTTTGTTTCTATTTAAAAATAAAACTTTATTTATTTTTTTCTGTGTGCAATAATAATTGTTTTTAGTACATCCTTTTTTATTTATCCCAGTCCAGCTTATTTTTCAGATTTACATTCTTACAAGATAAGACGTTCTTACACCTGAGAGACTGATCTAGAAAAAGCTTTAAAAATTGGCTCCCAAAGAAAGTTAAAGTTTTATTGTTATACATTGGCTCCCAAAATTTCAGAGGGGAGTTATATTCCTACAACATATTTGCCAAGAAGAGGAATATCGGTACTTAAAACCTTAGGCAGTAGTACTCTTATAGACAAAAAAACTGATTTTTTTTTTGGGTAGCAGTCACTAAGGTGATGATCGCTAATATAATAGCTAAAGTCCGCTAAGTAGATATATCAGTTAAGAAAAGGAATATATTGTTTCAACTCTTACTATGTTCACGTTCAACTTAAACATTTCCTCTTCGATCGCTTGTATCTGGTTGATACACTTTTCCAAATTTTAACCGTCTCTATTTGTTATGCCATGCTCAACTCGATCTTACCTTGCTCACCACGCTCAAATTTGCCTACTACATTGGTTATCACTTATAGGGGGTTAAAAGTGGGGACTGAGCAATTACTGGGCTGGATATAGGGTAAGCAAACAAACCGAAACCTTTGCGAACGGCCACTCTTGTTTTGGTTGTAGAGTTGGGTTGTAAGTAATTGAATAAAGTAGGGACTGGAAGGGGTAACTACAAAGAAAGAAATCAAAAAATACTTACAGAGATTTCCTGGGCAACATAAACAAGAAGGTTCCTAAACTATTCGAAATGGACGCCGTTTAAAAGAATCCTCTTGCTGGATGAAAACAAAGGCTTTTTTTCCTAAAAAATATTAAAGGGTGAGAATCTTTTTAAAGAAAATAAATCTACAACTCCTGGTTTAGAGAGAAACATTACATATTTGTTATTACTTCACATCAACAGTTATTAAAAATAATATTAACAAAATTTATCAACAAACCTTACAGGTTAGGCGATAGTTGTAACGATTTACAAGCTCCGGACATTGGGGACACTTATAAGAATTTAAATTATTATTTAAATTAAATATTATTAAATTCACAATTCAAATTTATGGTTATGTAGCAATTATCAGAAAAGGATAATACTGACTGTCATATGTCGAAATGAAATATTTAAACTTTTTGAAATATTAATTTTAAATATAACAGTTAACTTTATTTAAAATAAGACTAATATGACAATTAGCTAATCCATAAAACTTATTATTTTATTTATTTATAATCTCTTAGTTTGTCATGAAAGCAAACATTTTCTATTAATGAAAATTTGTTTATTTTAACTTTGAATAATTTTAATAAAAAGTACCTGGTATAACTGGCTGGTGTATTTCCTTTAAGAAAGTTTTTAGGATTGGAATTGAATCAAAACACTGCAAACAACACCCAACTGTGTCCCACACAAGCTGGAATTGGTCTGGAGTGGCCATGGAATACCAATGGACAATTTTTAGAAAGTTGGACACTAATTCGAGCTTCGGATTATGCTGGTTGACAACAAACTGCAATCTTCAAAACTCGGCCACTCAATTGCTTCTTAAAACCATATAGACCTCTCAAATGGTTGGAAACGCCGTCTTACAAATCCCTCAAATAGAGTACAGCACAAACAATCGGTGATTAACTCAACAAAAACTGCCAAATAACATTTTGAGCACAAATTCACCTCTCATCTTAAAAAAATTGTCGGCTTTGAAGACTACACGCTGAAAGCTATCTCTTCCAAATCTCAATCTCCTCCTGACTATTTTTTTACTGCTCACTAACTAATTTCCGATGACAAAAAAAAACGAATAACGAAAACAATAACGAATTTGAAGAAAATCCGGACTAAATAATGAAACCAAACGCTTTAGCGTTCCATCGTTGAGTGACATCATTGTCCAATCCGGTACAAACAAAGCATAAACGGAAATATTCCTGTTTTTTTTTTGACGTGCATATGCTAAAGCGGCATCAACATCAAAAGGAATACCATTTTTGTTATATAAAAAAACTAAAAATGTTTATATTATCAATCTCAGCAACGAAAAAAGATTGAGAATATTTTTCGGTGTTTTAATACATACTAGGGAAAATCAAAATGCTACAAATTCTATCTCAGAATATTGTTACTTACATTTACCAGTCTATTTTATTTCAGTACTACTCTGCCTGTTAACAAATTGTTAACTAAACTACTAACAAATAGATTAACAACTAAGTTAGATAATTACCAGTAAAGAGAGCAAGCCGGTTTTAGAAAAGGATTCTGCTTACGATAAAAATATTAATTGAAAAGGCCAACAAATATCAAATCCCAATGTATATGGCATTGTAGACTTTGAAAAAGCATTCGATAAGGTGGAACATTGGGCAGTAAAGAACTCTACAAAATGGGATAATAGACTATAGATATCCGGACTTAATTTTCAATATATACACACAACGCAAAAGTCTAGGGATATTTTTATAAACACACGTATTTTGTTTATCTTCAATCAACTTAAAAAAACTAATACAAAAGTTGTAGTTTAAATTGTTGTTTAATAAGTCAAAAACCATAAATTGCAAAAAAAAAACAGAAAATTGGAACAAAAAAAATATATTGCAAATCACCCATGTTTCACATATCACCATAAAATGTCAAAAATACGAAATATAAACTTAAAATAAAGTATGGCCACCACGTTGGTTTATCACAGCTCTACATCTACTGTTCATTCTTCGGATCACATTGTTAATGTCTGTTTGAGGTAGTTGTGTCCATTGTTCTCTCAGAAGCTCTTTTAATTAAAACTCATTGTAGATATTGCCCATATGTGGAGTAATTCTTCGTTGGAGCATGTCTCATAAATGCTCAATGGGATTCAAGTCCGGTGATTGTGCTGGCCACGGCAATACATCAATACCCTCATTATCCAACCAGTTTGTTACAATATGCGCAACATGTGGTAGAGCGTTATCGTGCATCAAGTAAAAATTTTCTCCAACAGCAGCAGCAAACGGGAGCACAACAGGTTCAAGAATAGTGTCCAAATATTGCTGACTTGTGAGAAAGCCACGTGGAAAAATGAGGTCACTTATTCCGTCAATCATAATTCCGCCCCATACCATTAATGTACCACCTCTGTATGCATAAACTTCTTGAAGATGTCGTAATCATTCTCCATTTCCGGGTCGTCTCCAAACTCTTGTCCGACGAGAGTCTGGATGAAATCCATATCTAGACTCGTCACTAAACAAATCTGTGGCCCAGTCATTGTAAGTCCAATTCTGAAACTCTTGACACCAGATTAATCTTGCCGCGCGATTGCCTCTAGATAGAGGTGGACATCTCAGTGGTCGCTGACTACGAAGATTGGCTTCATGGAGACGATTCCTCACAGTACTGCTGCTAATTGTTACATTATGTGCAAGCTGTATTTCATTAACCAGCGCGGCTGCTGTGATTGTTGGCTGCCTTCTGGCATTTAAAATTAAATATCGGCGACGGTTGTAGAGCGACCACGTCCACGTCCTGGATGTTGCTCGGCTGGACTCCCAGTGTCTCTGAACCGACGCCACGACGCAATGTTGTCGTTGCATGGAAAAAAGACAATATCTTAAACTCACCTATTAAGGAAGAATGGTATAAAGTGACTAAAATTAAAAATAAACAAAACATAAATATGTCGATTTTTTTGTCTCTTATAAAAAACACTCTAAAACACGTATTGCTATCAGTTTTACAATTTTTTTTTGATAAGAGGTGAGTTTCTGTATCAACAATTATAGTACAGGCTAATTTATATGGTCATGAAATTTCTGTCATTGGTATTGTCAAATTATTAAAATATCCTTAGACTTTTGCGTTGTGTGTACGATCAAGCAACAACATGCATCAAAATAGTTGAACAAACGGAGCCCATTAAGATACGGCGAGGAGTCAGACAGGGTGACACTATCACCCAAACTATTCAATCAAGCTTTGGAAGACGTTATGAGGAAATTATAGTGAGAAAAACGGGGTATTAACAGAAATGGCCAATACTTGAATCACTTGAGATATGCAGACGACATTGTATTAATAACAGATAAAAGGGAAGAATTGCAAAATATGATGAATGAATTAAATAGCGAATCAACAAAAATTGGTCTACAAATAAATTATAATAAAACGAAAATTATGACCAACTAACCAGAAGAAAAGAACCTAAACCAAAAGAATATGTATATTTGGGAAAACTAGTTAAATTAAATAAAGAAAATCAGACAGGAGAAATAAAGAGAAAGATAAGGTTGGCTTGGGTATCCTTCGAAAAACTTTCCTATATACTAAAAAATAGAAAATATCCCCAATATTTAAAAACAAGAGTCTTCAACCAATGTATACTTCCTGTTCTCATCTACGGTTCTCAAACTTGAACGTTTACAAAGGAAAACATGGAAAAAATAGCAAAGACCCAAAGAGCCATGAAAAGGCAAATGCTGAACGTCAGGCTATCAGACAAGAAAAGAAATACTTGGATCCGCAACAAAACAAAAGTGACCGATGTATTAACGCAGACAGCAAAACTTAAGTGGAAGACATACCATAAGACAGAAAGACTACAGATGGAATAAGATGATTATACACTGGAGACCATATAGTTACAAACGAAAAAGAGGAAGGCCACAAATGAGATGGTCAGATGACTTGAAGAAACACGCAAGCCCGAAGTGGATACAAACTGCCTACAATAGAGAGACGGGGAAGAAGGAAGAGGAGGTCTATGTCCAAAATTGGACAACAAGTGATGTATAGATAGATAGATAGACTCTGTCTGCTAGATTCTTCTAACAATTTTTTATTTATATATTTTTTATAAGTATGATCGCCTGTGCTGTTATACGTCTTACTTGCTACCTATTTAAGATCTCATTATTTTTTTTATAGTGTTATGATTGTATCTTTAGTTTTTCATATATCAATCGAGCAAAAATACCATTAATTACTCGTTTTAAAAGTGCAGTGAACGCCACTGTGCATGATTTGCCACTAATGTCCAATACTAAACAATTAATCATCGAACAATTGATTGAAAATTAATCAAAATTGTAACTAGACAGGTGATTGCCTATGAGCGTTCACACCATAGGCGTCAAATTAGTTATTTAGAATGCTGCCTTCTTTCTAATAATTGTGCTATAATAAGTTACTCCTCTCTTTCACATTCTGCACCTTTTGTTTTCCTGTTTATTTTATTATAATGGGTCTGCTTGATATTTCTTGACGTTGAGATTCTTTCAAATGGAATGTATTGTTCAAGAAAATTAGTAGCTGTCACAGCCGCTTGTGCTCTTCCAATCAATAGAGCTATATATTATGTATGCATGTAACTTTTTTTCGTTGTTATTTATTTTGTTCAGTCTTTAAACACCTTTTTTATTTTTACTTTTTAGCTTCCACTGATTCACGTATAAGAATGGTTTTTAAAGTGAGTTGGCTGAGTCAAAAAGTGCTAACTCTGAGATAGCGCGTATATACAATGTCGTGCAATCCCATTATTATTCTAGTTGCGTATGCATTTTCACCTATTTTAATTACATTTCTTTATATAGCGCAATTACAATACGTGATTTTAGTCTATTTATTGGTCAATCCAAACGAGCATTTACTTTTTATATTTCAACCCATATTATTACACTTCTGGACATTAGTCACATGTCAGTTTCTCCACTGACACCTGTTACTTGCTTTTCATATCTATTATTCTTCTTTACGTGCCATCTCCGCGACGAAGGTTGGCAATCATCACTGCCATTCTAACTTTTGACACTACAGCCCGAAAGAGTTCACTTGAGTTGCATCCAAACCATCCATTAAGGTTTCTCAGCCAAATCATTCTTCTTCTACCTATGCTGCGCTTTCCTTGAATCTTGGCCTGCATTATTAGTTTTAGGAATTCATATCTGTCACCACGTGTTATACGACCCAGATATTGTAGTAGTATTTTGATGGAATCCAGTATCTCCCTGCTGTTGTCTATTCTTCTTAGTAATTCTTTATTGGTTATTCTGTCTGTCCAGGAGATTCTCATCATTCTTCGATATGTCCACATTTCAAATGCTTCCAATTTATTGAGACATTATTTATTTAAAGTCCATGTCTTCACACTATACAAAAGAACAGAAAACACATAACACTTTAGTATTCGTTTTCTAAGATTTGAGCTGAAGTCTCTACAACATAATATTTGTTTCATATTATTGAATGCACTTCTAGTCTTTTCTATATATATATATATATATATATATATATATATATATATATATATATATATATATATATATATATATATACAGTATACTCCCTCTATAACGAACACGGTTATTACGAGGTTTCGCTTATAACGAGGTACATTAGATGTCCCGTGAAATTTCTATTGAACTATAACCCTCTATAGCGAGGTAAATTTGCTTATAACGAGAGAAAATAAGATTGAAAAACGTGTTTTTTACGTTTTGGCCCGGCCGTAGCTATAAATAAATACCCTTTTTAACTGCGGGCCGCCCGCAATAAACTTCTTACAATTTATGATTCTTAGTCGGAAATGTAAAATTTATGATTCACAAGTGTCATTGTAGGGGATTGACCATTCACATCTAATAATATGGGTCCTAATAGACAAGATGTGAAAGTGTTTTAAAGGTTGTCAGAAACTTTATCCAAGGACAAAACGCAAATGAAGAAACATAAAACTGTTTCACATCTTTAGAAAATATGATAGATAGAATACTGGACAATTTAAAGCTTGAAAATACGCTTTATACATATTTACAGAATACAGATTTTTTGTTTTAACGTATATCATTGACAATAAAAGTAAACAACTCTTTTTTGTTTTAATACATTTCATTGACAATAAAAGTAAACAACTTTGTTTTAAAAACGCCATTCAAACAATATTTATTAGCATCTTATATTGCTCCGAATGGCTTCACTATAGAAAGTTAACGTTTTAGAAAACTACATGTTCATATGTATGCACAGTATTATTGTTGTTGGATATAACGAGATCCGCTTATAACGAGGTAATTAGTCTGCCATTTCAGTTGTCGTTATAGAGGGAATCTACTATATATATATATATATATATATATATATATATATATATATATATATATATATATATATATAATCAATAACCCTTCTACCCTAAGGTGTTGGGTGTAAAGTCTCTTTTTAGGTTTCATATACAAACTTCCTCCAATTCTTCTTGTTGCTTGCCAATTTCTTCGCTTGCTCCTTGGTGACTCCTCTCCTGTCTAGGATGGCGGCAATTTCATCGTCCCAGGTCTTCATGGGTCTGCCCCTCGGTCTTTTTAAGGTTCTTCTCGCTTCCCACACTTGTTTCACTTGGCTTTGTTTATCCGTCCTTACCATGTGGCCGTACCATCTCAGTTGGGCTTCTTCGATTTTCTTCTCTATTGATTGGACTTTAAGGCGTTCTCTTATTTCATCGTTCCGTATCCTGTCCATTCTGGTCACCCCTAGTACTCTTCTTAGATACTTCATTGAAATACTTTGCAGTTTATTTTTTAGTCTGGTGGTGAGCGTCCAGCTTTCACATCCAAATGTTAAGATAGGTACAAAAACTGTGTTGTAGATAGCTCTCTTTGCTTTTTGGGATACTTCTTTTTTCGATAGGAATGTGCTCTTAATTGCGTGGTATATCCGGGAAGCGTTTGCTATTCGATTGTTTATTTCTGCTTCTTGTGTACCCCTACTCTCTAGTTGCACTCCCAGGTACTTAAAGCTTTCGACTTGTTCTAAAGTATAGTTACTGATTTTAATGTTTGTATGTTGGTCTGTTTTCCCACATACCATGACCTTGGTTTTACTTTCAATAATTCTCAGGTTACGTTTTTCGAGTTTATCTCTCCATATCTGGAGGTTTCTCTTAAGTGCGTCCTCGTTTCTTCCAAATATGACGAGGTCATCTGCAAATGCGCACTCCGCTATCTGTATCATTTCCAGGTTTCTATGTCCAACAAATATTCTCGATGTTTCTTCTCTAGTTTCTTTCATTACATCATCTAGTACAATATTGAACAGGATGGGGCCTAGTACACCTCCTTGTCGTAAGCCATCATTGACTCTAAACTCTTCTGATTCCATATTATCTGTTCTTACTCTGTTTCTTGTGTTCTTGTATAGGCTCATAATAGCTTTTCTGAGTTTGCTGTCTACTTCTCTGTTTCTTAGGCTTTTGTCTATTTCGGTTCGCGGGGTTCTATCAAATGCTTTTTCGAGGTCTATGAAGGCTTGGTATAGTACCGTGCTTGTATTTCGTGCATTTTGTATTAGATGCTTGAGTGTAAAAACATGGTCATGGATGCTTCTTCCCTTCCTGAAACCGCTCTGTGACTGCTCCAGCTTATGGTCTACTTCTTGTAGTAGTCTTTTCTCCAGTACTCGTTCGTAAACTTTGGAAGGGATACTCAGGAGAGTTATACCTCTGTAGTTGCTGAATTCTCGTCTGTCACCTTTTTTGAAAATGGGTAGAATAACGCCCACTTCCCAGTCTTTTGGGATCTTGTTCTCATTCCATGCTTTATTGCAAACTTTTCTAAACATTTCATTTCCATTTTCTCCCATATTTTTACTCTGAGATAGCGCGTCTT
Source organism: Diabrotica undecimpunctata (assembly GCF_040954645.1). Taxonomy (NCBI): domain Eukaryota; kingdom Metazoa; phylum Arthropoda; class Insecta; order Coleoptera; family Chrysomelidae; genus Diabrotica; species Diabrotica undecimpunctata. The sequence goes on along the minus strand of NW_027312631.1, from coordinate 1,695 downwards.
ATCATAGCCAGCTGCCTTTCCTCTTTTGAGCCTGAGTATTATTTCTCTTATTTCTTCTATTGTTATTTCGTTTTGGTTTGGGTTCTCATATGGGTTTTCTTTAGTGTTGTCTATTTCATTATTATAGTCTTTTTGAGTCAGAAGGTCTTCGAAATATTCTCTCCACCTGTTCATAATATTTTCGTTCTCGCAGAGGATGTGGCCATCTTTGTTTTTAATTTGTTTTGGTGTTTGTTGTCTGTTCTCTGTTCTTAGGCTTCTCAGAGTTTTGTAAAATAGTTTTTGGTTAGTGTGGTAGTCCTTCTTCAGCTTATTCCCAAAATCCTCCCAGCTTTTCTTTTTTGCTTTAATCACCATGTCTTTTACTTTTGCCCTCTGTTGCTTATATTTTTGATAGCTTTCTGCATTCTGGTTCCCTAGATATTTCTTCCACGCTAACTTCTTGGATTTGACCTCTTCTTTTATTTCATTACTCCACCAATTCGTACATTGTCTGTTTTTATTGATTTTAGCTATTCCGCAGATTTGCTTGCCCCCATCTAAGAGGGATTCTTTAAGTTTTTGCCAAGTTTCTTCTAAGCCATAGTTCTGGTTTAAGTGCTTTTGTAGACTATTATTCGCATAGCTTTTGTATTTCTGTGCTAGTTTCTTATCTGCTAACTTGTATGACCTAATAACTGCGTTGGTGCGATTTCTTGGGGTTGTGTCTCTTTTTCTTGGTACCTTCTGCGTGCGTTTTTGTTCCACACCGATATTAGTTCGGGATACTACCAGATAATGGTCGCTATATATTTCTGCTCCCCTTCTGACTCTGACATCTTTAATACATTGTCTTAAAGGTCTGTTTACCAGCACATAGTCAATAATGGACTTTTCTCCTTTACTGTTGACTTCTCTGGTATATTTGTGCACATCTTTGTGTTGAAAAAACGAATTCATAATTATCAGGTCATTCTCTCTACAAAAGTCTATAATTCGTTGACCATTATTGTTTCTTACTTGTTCTCCGTGTTGTCCTAGTACATCCGAGGATTCTCGGTCTTTTACGCCTACTCTACCATTGAGATCGCCAATTATTATTATGTTACTTTCTGCACTATCTATGATCTCCGTCGCCTTTTCCCAAAAAATGTCCTTGGTGTTCGCTCTTTCGGTATCGTTTGGTCCATATATAACAAAGATGTTGACTGGTTTCTTCTCTTCGGTTGTCATTTTAATTTTTAGGATCCTTTCGGTAATACATTCCCAATCTTTAATGCTACTAGTTCAGTTTCTATTGATGAGACAACCAACTCCTTCACGTGCTCTTTCTGACGGGGGTACTCCACTGAGTATTAAAAAATGGCCATTTTCCAGAAACTGTGTGCTGTTACCTTTTCTTTTGGTCTCTGTGATTCCTAGTATGTCTATTTTAGCCTTATTAAATTCTTCTACAAGTTCAGCCTCCTTGCCGTTGAGACCTCTTACGTTCCATGTTCCTATTTTCCATCCTTCAGGTATTCTGGTTTTTTGAGTTGCCGTTGTTTTCACACTTTTAATCTCATTGATTGCAGTTGCTTTGTGTATTTGTAAGCGTTTCTGATCTTCCTTTTTTTTTTAAGTTTCCATACTGGTCTTTGTATAGTGCTTTACTACTACTCATGTCCTTGTTCATTGCCTGTTTCGTCATCGTTTTTCCATTGCCGTTTGTTATTA